>NW_025765309.1:0-202490 GCF_003918875.1 Haliotis rubra
TTTGTGCCTGGTTGTTGTGCCGCTGGTTGTGGTTGTGCCGCTGGTCGTTTATTTATGGTTGTGGTTGTGCCACTTGTTTGTTGTTCACTGGTTGTGGTTGGTAACGTTGTTCGGTACCGCTGGTTGTGGCGGTTGTGCCATACGGTTTGTTGTACCACTGGTTATTGGTTGTGCCACTGGTTGTTGTGCCACTGGTTGGTTGTTGCCGCTGGTTGTTGTGCCACTGGTTGTGGATTATGCCGCTGGTTGTTGTGCCACTGGTTGTTGTACCACTCGTTGTTGTGCCACTGCTTGTGGTTGATAGCCACTGGTTTGTTTATTGCCACTGGTTGTGGTTGTGCACTAATGGTCGTGGTTGATTGCCGCTGCTTGTTGTTCCACTGGTTATTGGTTATTGTACTTCGGCTGTTGTTTCCTAAAATGTGCGCGGTTATCCAGATTGGGGATATGTTGTTGAATGCTCAATCCTTCTGTCTCATCTGTGCCATCTTGAGAAGGGCGTTCGTTTAATTATGAGCTGTTCCAGCATCATGAGTAGATACATTCAATCCTTATACTGTATGCTGGGCAGCCATAACGCTTATTAATGGCGCCTTCTCAAAGCCGAACAGGGTGAACATCTTCAGAACACGTAAACGTTTATGCGACGTCCGACTGTAGACGAAATGGCCAAAGGGAAGATCGGAGGAAAAGAGCATCAATGTAACCAACAAATGAGATCCATCGCCCATGCCGCCTAAAGAGCTTCTTGTGCCTGAGGATGTCCCGCTTGTCGTCGTGCCGCAGTTTGTTGTGCCGCATGGCTGTTGTGCCACTGGTTGTGGATGATAGCCACTGGTCAGTACCGCTGGTTATTGGTTGTTATGCACTTTCGGATTTGTTGTGCCACTGGTTTGCGGTTATTGCCGCGGATGTTGTTGCCACTGGTTGCAGTTATTGCCACTGGTTGTTGTACCACTATTGTGGTTGTGCCACTGGTTGTACCACTAGTTGTGGAAGTTGCGCCACTGGTTGTTGTACCACTAGTTGTAGTTGTGCCACTGGTTATTGTTACCACTAGCTGTTGTACCAATTGCTGTAAATTCACTCAGTTGTAGTTGTACCCACTTGTTGTTGTCACTAGTTGTAATTGTGCCACTGGTCGTTGTACCACTAGTTGTAGTTCGTGCCACTGAATGTTCTGCAATTACCAGTTGTGGTTGTTAACCACTGGTTGTTGTTCCACTGGCTGCAGCCAGTAAGCACTCGGTTGCTGTACCACTGGTTGTTGTTCCACTGGCTGTAGTTGCGCCACTGGCTGTTGTACCAATTAGCTGTAGTTGTGCCACTGGTTGTTGCACCACCACTGCTTGTAGTTGTGCCACTGGTTGCTGTACCACTATTGCTGTACCACCTGTTGTTGTACCACCTGCTGCAGTTTGTGCCACTGGCTGCTGTACCACCAGCTGTAGTTGTGCCACCGGTTGTTGCACCACCAGTTGTCGGATTGTGCCACTGGTTATACGTACCACTAGTTATGGTTGTACCACCTAGTTTATTGTTACCACTAGCTGTAGTTGTGCCACTGGTCGTTGTACCACTGGTTATTAGTTGTGCCACGGTCGTTAAAAATTCAATTAGTTGTAGTTGTTCCAATTTGTAGTTGTGCCACCACTTGTTGTACCGTTTATTGTGAAGAGCCACTATTGCTAAAATTAATTAGTTGTACTTGTGCCACACAGTCGTCGTACCACTAGCTGTGGTTGTGCCACTGGTCGTTGTACCACTGGTTAGGTAGTTGTGCCACTTGTCGTTGCACCACATTAGCTGTGAGTTATTGCCACCGATTTGTTGTACCACTAGCCAGCAGCTAATTTGTTGCTGTACCACTAGTTGTAGATGTGCCACTGGTTGTTGTACCACTGGCTGTGAAGTTGTGCCACTAGGCTGTTGTACCACTGGATTTGTTGTACCCAGTGGTTGTAGATTGTGCCACTGGTCGTTTGTACCACTGGTTGTAGTTGTGCCAATTTTGTTGTTGTTCCGCTTGTTGTAGTTGTTGCCACTGGTCGTTGAAACCTAGATCAATTTGTGCCACTGGTTGTTGTTCCACTAGTTGGTAGTCGTGCCACTGGTCGTTGTACCAGTGGTTGTGAAGTTGTGCCACTTGTTGTTGTGCCGCTAATTGGAGTTGTAGCGCTGCGCCACCGGCTGTTGTACCCAATTAGTTGTAGTTGTGCTAATTGCTGTACCACCAGTTGTGGTTTTGCCACTGGTTATTGTACCAATTAGCTGAAGCGAAGCACTGGTTGTTGCAAAAATTAATTAGTTGTAGTTGTGCCACTGGTTGTTGTACCACTCAGTTGTAGTTGTACCACCCGTTGTTAAAAAATTCACTGGCCAGTTGTGCCACTGGTTGCTGTACTCTGGTTGTTGTTCCGCACTGGTACCAGTAGTTGTACCACTTCCAGTTGTTGTACCACTAGTTGCTGTAGTTGTTGCCACTTGTTGTTGTACCACTAGTTACATAGTTGTGCCACTTGGTTGTTGTTCCACTGGTTGTGGTTGTGCCCACTGGTTGTTGTACCACTAGTTGTAGTTGTGCCACTGGTAGTTGTACCACTAGTTGTAGTTGTTGAACGCTTGTTGTGTTGTACCACTGGTTGTTGTACCACTGGTTGTATAGTTATTGCCACTGGTCGTTGTACCACTAGTTGTAGTTGTGCCACTGGTCGTTGTACCTACTAGTTGTGATTGTGCCACTTGTTGTTGTTCACTGGAGTTTGTAGTTGTGCCACTGGTTGTTGTACCACTAGTTGTAGTTGTGCCACTAGTTGTAGTTATTGCCACTGGCTGTTATTGGCCTAAAATTTGCACGGTTATCAATTGGGGATATATTTTGTGAATACTCTTCCTCTCTGTCATCATGAATGCCATTCTTGAAGAGGGCATTCGTTTGTTGCCAAACTGTTCCAGCATCATAGTAGATACATTCAATCCTTATGCTGTATGCAGCCATAGCACAGCAATTAATAGCACCTTCTCAAAAGACCGAACAGAAATTTGTTTATCTTCAAGAACACATCGCTTCTTCCCCTATATAAACAATCCGACCATAGAAACAAATAGCCCAAAGGGAAAGATCAGAGAGAATGTACCTGGGAAAAACATCATGTAACCAACAAATGAATCCCATCACTTATACAACCTAAAACTTCTTGTACCTGGGGATGTTGTTCACGCTTGTCGTCGTGCCACTGGTTGTTGTACCACTGGCTGTTGTGCCACTGGTTGTTGTACCACTGGTTGTAGTTGTGCCACTGGTTGTTGTACGCCGCTGGTTGTTTGTACCACTAGTTGTTGTTCCACTAGTTGTTGTACCACTGGTTGTTGTACCACTAGTTGTAGTTGATTGCCACTGATCGTTGTACCACTGGTTGTTGTGCCGCTGGTTGTTGTACCACTGGTTGTAGTTGTGCCGACGGTCGTTGTACCACTAGTTGTAGTTGTGCCACTAGTTGTTGTACCACTAGTTGTAGTTGTTCCGCTGGTTGTTGTACCACTAGTTGTTGTACCACTAGTTGTAGTTGTACCACTGGTCTTTGTACCACTAGTTGTAGTTGTGCCACTGGTTGTTGTACCACTCGTTGTGTTGTACCACTGGTTGTAGTTGTACCACTGGTTTGTTGTACCACTAGTTGTAGTTGTTGCCACTGGTTGTTGTACCACTAGTTGTAGTTGTTCCGCTGGTTTGTTGTACCACTGGCTGTGGTGGTTGTTGTACCACTAGTTGTAGTTATTACCACTGGTCGTTTTGTACCACTAGTTGTAGTTGTGCCACTGGTTGTTGTACCACTGTAGTTGTTTTGTACCACTAGTTGTAGTTGTTCCGCTGGTTGTTGTACCACTAGTTGTAGTTATTGCCACTGGTTGTTGTACCACTAGTTGTAGTTGTTCCGCTGGTTGTTGTACCACTAGTTGTATTTGTTATTGCCACTGGTTGTTGTACCACTGGTTGTTGTACCACTAGTTGTAGTTGTGCCACTGGTTGTTGTACCACTGGTTGTAGTTGTTCCACTGGTTGTTGTACCACTAGTTGTAGTTTTTCCACTAGTTGTTGTTCCTAAAATGCGCAACCTTATTAGTTGATGATTATTATTATTCTCTTGCTGCTGTTCTTTCAAGTAAGGCGAGCTTTCTGACAATCACGGAAAGTGTGGAGTTGGTCTTTTTTGAGCTACCTGCTAAAGCGTATAATGCATGTTTTGCACACTTTATTGTGTATCTATGGGAACCATACTATTTCAATTTGTCCATTCTGACCGGACACTGCAGCAAGTGTAAGCCAACCTCCCGTTCCTCCTTCTCCCCATCACCTCGCTTCCTACTAAATGCAAGCTAATGAAATTGCAAAACATTGGATTTCTTCTTAATAGTTTCATTTTATTTCAACATTACCTGATGTAGTTCCGGTTGCTGAAAGCAAGAATAAATATGCAATAAGCACAATGAATGAGAAAAACAAGACGTCATTTGAACACCGTTCAACCAATGATGCATTGTAAGCTTATATTACCGATAGAGTTTATCTGTGGACACAATATGTAAAATGATAAATCGGTTATTCATTTCATTGAAACTCTATGCAGTTATTGGTGAAAGGAAATAGTTTGATGGATACAGTAGTCACCTTCATTCAAAATACAATTAAAACAGTGACAGATGCCAATATTTTATAACTGTTTTACACTGCACACTGTTTCTTGTTGTATTATTTTAGAATAGACGGAGACTTATCTATATGTGAACAATAAAAGCCTAATACCTTCATTGCATCAACGAATTCTGATAGGCAGCTAAGTGCACAATCTTTCGCACGTCACAAAACCTTGTGTTATATTAGTAGAAGAGAAAACTTACTTTCTTCCTCACAAACACCCACAGTGTCCTCTATGTTGTCGATCACACCGTTGAAGGTAACAACGTAGCCTTTAATCAGCTTCTTAATGGTCACGGAATTCTGAAAAGTTGTGATATATGATCATTTCAAACAAACCAATCATACAATTATTACAATGAAACAATATGAAGCTGTAGCTGTAACTACCTCAGACATAACACTTTGGCTGTCACATTCCTGTGGCGAATACAAAACCAGAAAAAGCTATAAATACAACGATAATCCATAAAGGAGAGACACTTTTCAGAAGTCGGCATGATGTCATCAATTGCTTTCCGACTAACTAATCTCACTAACAACTGTGCACAGCTTTTAAGTATAGCGGATAGGTCGAACGACGGATATTGCTGCTTTCTGCAATAGTTGCAGAAATGTGGTATGCTTCTACGATACTTACTTCAACAAGCTCGGCAAAATATTTCAACGAAGTTGCCTGCTGGAAGTTTCCTTGCACCTTTATCCCAGGGACTACGTCTTCTTTATTGAAGAAAGCACATACGACGGTTTCCTTGCTAAATGCGTTTTCTCCCAATTCTTTTGCAATGGGCGTGATTAGTTTATTTGTGCCCACTGAAAATGAAGATCATAAAATGTATTTTATCTGTGTACCTTAAGGTAATTCATAATGCACAATAGAGTGCAGCGGGTATTTATACCGCGTGTGTACTGATATCGCATCAGCAAATTATAAAGATATGCCATTCCAATATTTCCCCAAACACAAAGGACATTAGTATTTCGAAGGTAGGAGGCTAATGTTTCCCCGTTTTCACTACTTTTTGTTCTTGTTTAGATATAGTAAAAAATAATTGTATTTGGTATGTTGTATTACAGTCTCAGTCTCGTGAAGAAAACATTAAATATGTTTAAATTCTCAGTTAGGAATATATGTAAAATGTTACCTTGAGTGAATGTTAGGCCTTTTGCTTCGTCGAGTGACAGAACCGTCACAAGGACTGTCTGTTTATCTTTGGTGGTATCCTCAAACGTCAACTCTCTACTGACACCAGGATCACTCTTAAAGGCAAGGGTGACAGAGTCGTGTTTTGTGGAGTAAGTGATACAACATAAAACGGAGTAATACAATCAAAAGGAGAACATATATGTGTATGTTTGCTTTTAACGCCCCATTGCGTTATTTTCAGTTTAAAACAACTGTTTTGTGCAATAGCACAGGTATAATGATGACAAGCAAGGAAGAGCATGCTTGCGTTGAGCATCTGGCTGAGTCTGACGGTATATTCACAGTCTATATAGTTTTGTACGTCATTGGGGCTACGGTGTCAATTCGATAGGAGATGTAAGAAAGAGATACAAGAAAGGGTCAATTAATACAAAAATGAACAAGCTTGGCTGCTTGATACTTTTACGTAGGTGTATATTTTTAGCCGTTAAGTTTGATACTTACCGTCGTTGAAATAACTTCAAAGAATTTGGGTACTGTGCCTGGTGGTGCTCTTGTGTAGTACCTATCCACAAAGGCCGGAGGGCTATATATCGCTTCCAGAACCGTCTTGTTTCCGACGACAAACTTCTGCACCTCGAACGGAGCGTTGTCACTCGTGCCATTCATATTAAATTCCTTGCACCTTTCTACTGTGATGACATAGGCAAAATAGTTGCATGTGATATTCTGTCTCAATGGTGTGTTGTTTTTATTTGTTTATTAGAATAGCATGTACATGTCATGAAAGAAAACCTACGAAACTAAAAAGGCAGTCTGTCATTCAAATACACCCAAAACTCAAAGTGGTGATCCTAGCACTGCAGGCTGGTTTGGCTTATCTAGACAAGGTCCTTTCTTGGTCGTATCATGGATTGACTTCTGAGTTCAAAACGCAAGCATAGCGTAGACGTTAATAAAAGGACCGAGCCATACCACCATGTCGCTTCAGATACTGTGTTTGTGCCTACGCTTGTCATCCACTGACTAGGTGTTGGACAGTCTCGTTAAATTCCATGATTACATTATATATTTACATTTTGTCGCAAAATCACACATTGGCGGTAACACGTGGGAAGTGACTGACCACTTTTCTGGACAGCTATTAAAGCTCATCATCAGCTCAGGTATCCTTTTCCCCTCTACACGTATCCAAGAATGGGACTTCTCTGAGATGCGCTGCCTTAGCAAACCCACCCAAAACCTTCCGTGGAATATAGAAACTCCCCAACTCTGCAGCATCCTGCATTACCCAGAGTTTTAGAAGGGCTGTGTTCCCGGTGGAGAACCCGGGCACTCTCCTGATCTGCGCAAAGAGATCAGGAGGTACCAAACCAAGGTCACCGAGAGCAATGGGGAGTTGCACGACAATGTCTGCATATTTCGCATGCTATTCCAGAAAGCTACCAGTCACGTTTCTGCCAAAAAGGACAGAACATTCAATGACATAAATGTAAGTTTTCAATAAAGAAAAGAAAATGCTTGTTAGCAGGATTTTTTCTTAAGTCTGTATTCTAAAAATGTTTTAAACCATTGTTTTCCACGACGCCCAAGGGAGGGTCGTACCATGGGTGGACCTCAGAGTCAAAGTCACAGGTATGGCAAAGGCAGTAATAGAAGCAACGAGCCATGCCATGTCATTTGTGCCAAGGAAGGACATCCACTAACAATGGGTTGAACAGTCTCAGCAACTTCTTTACAAAATCACCATTTCTTGTAAGTAATTTCGTTCAGAATCACATTGTGGCGATTGCGACCGGAACGTGACTGATCGTGGGCAGCAAAATGAATGCCTCTCTTTCACTTTTAAGACCAGCCGACTTCATCCAGGCAAAGAAATTGGTTGGATTGCTGTTCTGTTGCACACACTGCATGTACACATGATGCAGTGGTCTCTCAGAAAGCTTCCCCACAAATGACCCACACTGGTCAGACTTCACCTGGCTAAATTTCGTCCAGCCGTGCATCTCGAGATTCTGTCTAACAACTTTGGCGCACTTAAAATGGCTGTGGAATTCCTTGCCTTCATTCTGATTCTTGACAAGCATCACCAGAGGATCATCCGATAAATAGACATGTACAAAAGTACAAATTAAATTCTATCATCAAGAGCCTCCACATTTATCAAACCACTACCACCCCATTTTATTGCAATACATAAACGATTACCAGAAACCGAAGGTGTTGGGTTCAGGCGGTAAAGACTCTGGATATGTGACATGTCCAATCAACTGCTCCAAAAAGAGTAAGAAAGGACTGGCTCAGCAAATATATTTGTGGCGTTGACCTTATTTTGAGAACGAAGTTCCGAGCTCCAGATGTATGCTTACACCCACCCACACACATCCCCGACCCCCAACCACCCTTTGAGCTTTCAACTTCATCTTAGATCACTAATAAGAAAATTTACTCTTTGTTCCACTTGTGGTTGTTGTAATACCGGATGTAGTAGTAGTACCACTTGTTGTGGTTGTTCCACTAGTTGTTGTGGTGCCACTACTGGTTGTTGTACCGCTGGTAGTAGTTGTTCCACTAGTTGTTGTGGGTGCCACTAGTTGTCGTTCCAGATGTTGTTGTTCCACTAGTTGTTGTTCCAGAGGTAGTTGTTCCACTTGTTGTTGTACCTGTTCACACACAAAAAAATAAAACATGACACACACGTCCCTGAAGAAACCGATAGCTTCAAAGGAATATAAAAATCACCATAAAAGAACTGGAAAGTATGGTCAGTTTTATAATGACTATATTTTCTGTTGTCCCAGATGTTATTGTACTTCATGTATAGTTTTTCACATTCGAGCGTTAACATGGAATACAAATATCTAAACCATATTACTAGCCTACACAAACAGAGTCTGCTAACCTGAAAAAGGAGTAGTGTCTAGAGTACATTATATCGCTGAATGAATGAATATATTTTAGCATGGCCTAGTGTACTGAATTATGTCAGATGTTGCTGTTGTGTGTGTGTGGGTGTGGGTCCACATCAGAAGCAGATTGCTCCCGTGAATACCTTAAATGATTTGAAACGTGTCTTTGTTAATGTTTCACTTATGATCGACAACTTTATGTGAAGGGCGTCTGATACTCACAACTATCTGAATTACATGTGCCCTTCCTGTGTCTGTATTTTCTCAAAATAAGATAAGACTTTAACCAATCGTCGACTGACACTTTTTTGAGTTTCATCATATAACGTAACATACTTTTTAGTCCTGAATAACAAACAAACGAACCATAACGCCAAGTTAGTGTCCAAGTGTACACTCAATGGCATGTCACTTAATGTTTCTGAAGAAATTTGAAATGTAATCCATCTGAGTGACTTCTTTTGAGCACCTCGAATTAATGCCTCTCACAAAAAGGATTCGCTTCAATCAGATTGATGCTTCCACTCGGTCGTAGAAACATAAATTTATCAATTACAGGTATCCTCAAACACTAGGTACATATGTACATCTTACCTGTTGTTTCGTGCTGGCATATGACAATTTCAGTTACACTAGCAGTTGCTGGCACAAGAATGGCTGATACTGGACCATTGACGGGAACCTAAAATTAAAAAACAACTTACAGCTTTCATCAAGACAGTGTATGCATCAACATGAACAATGTAAAGAAAAGTGAAATAAATGAAAACGATAGACACAACGGCCAAGGAATATAAGTGGATATATATCCACTTCCATACATATATATATATATATATATATATATATATACATACAGGCACGTGTGTGTGTCTATGTGTGTGTGTGTGTGTGTGGTTCTCTTTCTCTCTCTCTCTCTCTCTGTGCATGTGTGTGTGTGTCTGTGTCTGTGCGACTTGATCAAATACTTACTTCATAAAGAGAAGAATCACTTGGGTCGACAGTGCCCACAATCTTTTGGAAGACTTCAGGTTTGTCTTTTCCAGCTGGAGTGGTTACTGTCACTGGATTTGTACTTGGTGTAACTGGCACAGTAGTGAGATACACGTTTTTAATGGTGCCTGGGGTACTGCTAGAGGTATCAACTGGTGTCCCATTGACTGTGTAGCCATCAGGTATCTCTTTAGTCACCAAGATAATCTCATCAGTCGAAGATTTGACAGGGAACTCAGTCACCTAAAGAGTTCAAACAAATATTTATTACCTTCACTTGAACATCGTTTCTTCAGTACAATCAAATGGTAAGGAACAAATCTTCATTGTGGTTATATTTTCTTCAGTTGAGTATTTGCATACATACAATTTAAACTGCTCATCACTGTAGGATATTCAATATCATTCATTCCATGAGTTTTTATTCATATCGAAAATGTTTTGCACGTTGATTATTCATTCAGCACAGATTTTCTTTAGACATACCTGAGGGTTGGTGGTTTCCTCAGAGGGCACAGAAGTGAAGATCGTTTCCGATGTGACCTTTACTGAGTCAACAAAGGGTGTCTCATCCAAAGGTATTTCCGACAGAGGGTCGCCGGCTTCATTTCCGACTGCGGATGGTGTTGGTGGTGGTGATGGGTTCTCACTTGTGTTCATCAGATCAAGCTTGTCACATGGAGTCGTTCCTGTAATGATGTCATATAACAAGGGTCATAACTTCTTCTAGTAGTATTGGTTAAAGCAGGTTGTAGGTCTTCATTTTATAAAGAAAAAGCCAAATCTAAGTACATCGAGATATGACAAGTACATATACATAACAACATAACAGCGATATAGCAACAGTGCATATTTGAGCTGAGAATAGAGGTATATTTGTTTTTAGCCATTAACAAAGAGAAACCGAGGCAAAAATGTCGAGATCAATAAGCATTGTAGTACAAGATATTGTAAATTGCACAAAATAAACATTCTATTATTGAGCCAAAACATATACCAGCGATGTGATTTCTTTAACCCGTTGTGGATGTGTTTGTGCCGGATGTGGTTGTACCAGATGTGGTTGTTCCAGATGTGGTTGTTGCAGATCACTAATAAGAAAACTTACCTGTTGTTCCACTTGTGGTTGTTGTTCCGGATGTAGTAGTAGTACCACTTGTTGTGGTTGTTCCACTAGTTGTTGTGGTGCCACTACTGGTTGTTGTACCGCTGGTAGTAGTTGTTCCACTAGTTGTTGTGGTGCCACTAGTTGTCGTTCCAGATGTTGTTGTTCCACTAGTTGTTGTTCCAGAGGTAGTTGTTCCACTCGTTGTTGTACCTGTTTACACACAAAAATAAAACATGACACACACGTGCCCTGAAGAAACCGATAGCTTCAAAGGAATATAAAATCACCATAAAAGAACGGGAAAGTATGGTCAGTTTTATAATGACTATATTTTCTGTTGTCCCAGATGTTATTGTACTTCATGTATAGTTTTTCACATTCGAGCGTTAACATGGAATACAAATATCTAACCATATTACTAGCCTACACAAACAGAGTCTGCTAACCTGAAAAGGAGTAGTGTCTAGAGTACATTATATCGCTGAATGAATGAATATATTTTAGCATGGCCTAGTGTACTGAATTATGTCAGATGTTGCTGTTGATGTGTGTGGGTGTGGGTCCACATCAGAAGCAGATTGCTCCCGTGAATACCTTAAATGATTTGAAACGTGTCTTTGTTAATGTTTCACTTATGATCGACAACTTTATGTGAAGGGCGTCTGATACTCACAACTATCTGAATTACATGTGCCCTTCCTGTGTCTGTATTTTCTCAAAATAAGATAAGACTTTAACCAATCGTCGACTGACACTTTTTTGAGTTTCATCATATAACGTAACATACTTTTTAGTCCTGAATAACAAACAAACGAACCATAACGCCAAGTTAGTGTCCAAGTGTACACTCAATGGCATGTCACTTAATGTTTCTGAAGAAATTTGAAATGTAATCCATCTGAGTGACTTCTTTTGAGCACCTCGAATTAATGCCTCTCACAAAAAGGATTCGCTTCAATCAGATTGATGCTTCCACTCGGTCGTAGAAACATAAATTTATCAATTACAGGTATCCTCAAACACTAGGTACATATGTACATCTTACCTGTTGTTTCGTGCTGGCATATGACAATTTCAGTTACACTAGCAGTTGCTGGCACAAGAATGGCTGATACTGGACCATTGACGGGAACCTAAAAATTAAAAAAAACAACTTACAGCTTTCATCAAGACAGTGTATGCATCAACATGAACAATGTAAAGAAAAGTGAAATAAATGAAAACGATAGACACAACGGCCAAGGAATATAAGTGGATATATATCCACTTCCATACATACATATATATATATATATATATATATACATACAGGCACGTGTGTGTGTCTATGTGTGTGTGTGGGTGTGGTTCTCTTTCTCTCTCTCTCTCTCTCTGTGCATGTGTGTGTGTGTCTGTGTCTGTGCGACTTGATCAAATACTTACTTCATAAAGAGAAGAATCACTTGGGTCGACAGTGCCCACAATCTTTTGGAAGACTTCAGGTTTGTCTTTTCCAGCTGGAGTGGTTACTGTCACTGGATTTGTACTTGGTGTAACTGGCACAGTAGTGAGATACACGTTTTTAATGGTGCCTGGGGTACTGCTAGAGGTATCAACTGGTGTCCCATTGACTGTGTAGCCATCAGGTATCTCTTTAGTCACCAAGATAATCTCATCAGTCGAAGATTTGACAGGGAACTCAGTCACCTAAAGAGTTCAAACAAATATTTATTACCTTCACTTGAACATCGTTTCTTCAGTACAATCAAATGGTAAGGAACAAATCTTCATTGTGGTTATATTTTCTTCAGTTGAGTATTTGCATACATACAATTTAAACTGCTCATCACTGTAGGATATTCAATATCATTCATTCCATGAGTTTTTATTCATATCGAAAATGTTTTGCACGTTGATTATTCATTCAGCACAGATTTTCTTTAGACATACCTGAGGGTTGGTGGTTTCCTCAGAGGGCACAGAAGTGAAGATCGTTTCCGATGTGACCTTTACTGAGTCAACAAAGGGTGTCTCATCCAAAGGTATTTCCGACAGAGGGTCGCCGGCTTCATTTCCGACTGCGGATGGTGTTGGTGGTGGTGATGGGTTCTCACTTGTGTTCATCAGATCAAGCTTGTCACATGGAGTCGTTCCTGTAATGATGTCATATAACAAGGGTCATAACTTCTTCTAGTAGTATTGGTTAAGCAGGTTGTAGGTCTTCATTTTATAAAGAAAAACAGCAAAAACTACTTACTACAGCTCACCGGGATATGACAAGTATGTACATAGAATGTATGTCAACAGAGCACATTCGAATTGAGAATATAATCATATTTGTTTTTAGCAATTAACAAAGGGAAACTGAGGCAAAAGTGCTCACTAAGTATTAAAAAGTATACAAATATTGTAAATTGACATACAATAAATATTTTATTATTGAACCATAACATATACTAGTGACATGATTTCCTTTACCCGTTGTGGATGTGGTTGTACCGGATGTGGTTGTACCAGATGTGGTTGTACCGGATGTGGTAGTGCCGGATGTTGTTGTACCGGATGTGGTTGTTGTTGCACTGGTTGTTGTTGTTCCACTTGTAGTCGTTCCTAATGGAAACAATAGTATTATATAGACCTTAACAGATTCTGTATTTTATCAACAAAGGATAGTAAATTTAACAATCATCGTCATCTGACACTTTCTTGAGTTTCATCAAACAACGTAACAGCCTTCTTAGCCTTGAATAACAAACAAAAGAACCATAACGCCAGGTTAGTGTCCAAGTGTACACTCAAGGCATGTCACTCGATGTTTCTGAAGAAATTTGAAATGTAATCCTTCTGAGTGACTTCTTTTGAGCACCTCGAATTAATGCCTCTCACAAAAAAAGATTTGCTTCAATCAGATTGTTGCTTCCACTCGGTCGTAGAAACATAAATTTATGAATTACAGGTATCCTCAAACACAAGGTACATATGTACATCTTACCTGTTGTTTCGTGCTGGCATATGACAATTTCAGTTACACTAGCAGTTGCTGGCACAAGAATGGCTGATACTGGACCATTGACGGGAACCTAAAATTAAAACAGCAGCTTACAGCTTTCATCTAGACAGTGTATGCATAAACATGGACAATGCAAAGAAAAGTGAAATAAATGAAAACGATAGACACAACGGCCAAGGAATATAAATGGATTTATATCCACTTCCTTACATAGAGAGAGATATATATACACATACAGTCACGTGTGTATATGTGTGTGTGTCTGTGTTTGCCTGTGTCTGTGTCTGTGCGACTTGATCAAATACTTACTTCATAAAGAGAAGAATCACTTGGGTCGACAGTGCCCACAATCTTTTGGAAGACTTCAGGTTTGTCTTTTCCAGCTGGAGTGGTTACTGTCACTGGATTTGTACTTGGTGTAACTGGCACAGTAGTGAGATACACGTTTTTAACGGTGCCTGGGGTACTGCTAGAGGTATCAACTGGTGTCCCATTGACTGTATAGCCATCAGGTATCTCTTTAGTCACCAAGATAATCTCATCAGTCGAAGATTTGACAGGGAACTCAGTCACCTAAAGAGTTCAAACAAATATTTATTACCTTCACTTGAACATCGTTTCTTCAGTACAATCAACTGGTAAGGGAACAAATCTTCATTGTGGTTATACTTTCTTCAGTTGAGTATTTGCATACATACAATTTAAACTGCTCATCACTGTAGGATATTCAATATCATTCATTCCATGAGTTTTTATTCATATCGAAAATGTTTTGCACGTTGATTATTCATTCAGCACAGATTTTCTTTAGACATACCTGAGGGTTGGTGGTTTCCTCAGAGGGCACAGAAGTGAAGATCGTTTCCGATGTGACCTTTACTGAGTCAACAAAGGGTGTCTCATCCAAAGGTATTTCCGACAGAGGGTCGCCGGCTTCATTTCCGACTGCGGATGGTGTTGGTGGTGGTGATGGGTTCTCACTTGTGTTCATCAGATCAAGCTTGTCACATGGAGTCGTTCCTGTAATGATGTCATATAACAAGGGTCATAACTTCTTCTAGTAGTATTGGTTAAGCAGGTTGTAGGTCTTCATTTTATAAAGAAAAACAGCAAAAACTACTTACTACAGCTCACCGGGATATGACAAGTATGTACATAGAATGTATGTCAACAGAGCACATTCGAATTGAGAATATAATCATATTTGTTTTTAGCAATTAACAAAGGGAAACTGAGGCAAAAGTGCTCACTAAGTATTAAAAAGTATACAAATATTGTAAATTGACATACAATAAACATTTTATTATTGAACCATAACATATACTAGTGACATGATTTCCTTTACCCGTTGTGGATGTGGTTGTACCGGATGTGGTTGTACCAGATGTGGTTGTACCGGATGTGGTAGTGCCGGATGTTGTTGTACCGGATGTGGTTGTTGTTGCACTGGTTGTTGTTGTTCCACTTGTAGTCGTTCCTAATGGAAACAATAGTATTATATAGACCTTAACAGATTCTGTATTTTATCAACAAAGGATAGTAAATTTAACAATCATCGTCATCTGACACTTTCTTGAGTTTCATCAAACAACGTAACAGCCTTCTTAGCCTTGAATAACAAACAAAAGAACCATAACGCCAGGTTAGTGTCCAAGTGTACACTCAAGGCATGTCACTCGATGTTTCTGAAGAAATTTGAAATGTAATCCTTCTGAGTGACTTCTTTTGAGCACCTCGAATTAATGCCTCTCACAAAAAAAGATTTGCTTCAATCAGATTGTTGCTTCCACTCGGTCGTAGAAACATAAATTTATGAATTACAGGTATCCTCAAACACAAGGTACATATGTACATCTTACCTGTTGTTTCGTGCTGGCATATGACAATTTCAGTTACACTAGCAGTTGCTGGCACAAGAATGGCTGATACTGGACCATTGACGGGAACCTAAAAATTAAAAACAGCAACTTACAGCTTTCATCTAGACAGTGTATGCATAAACATGGACAATGCAAAGAAAAGTGAAATAAATGAAAACGATAGACACAACGGCCAAGGAATATAAATGGATTTATATCCACTTCCTTACATAGAGAGAGATATATATACACATACAGTCACGTGTGTATATGTGTGTGTGTCTGTGTGTGCCTGTGTCTGTGTCTGTGCGACTTGATCAAATACTTACTTCATAAAGAGAAGAATCACTTGGGTCGACAGTGCCCACAATCTTTTGGAAGACTTCAGGTTTGTCTTTTCCAGCTGGAGTGGTTACTGTCACTGGATTTGTACTTGGTGTAACTGGCACAGTAGTGAGATAAACGTTTTTAATGGTGCCTGGGGTACTGCTAGAGGTATCAACTGGTGTCCCATTGACTGTGTAGCCATCAGGTATCTCTTTAGTCACCAAGATAATCTCATCAGTCGAAGATTTGACAGGGAACTCAGTCACCTAAAGAGTTCAAACAAATATTTATTACCTTCACTTGAACATCGTTTCTTCAGTACAATCAACTGGTAAGGAACAAATCTTCATTGTGGTTATACTTTCTTCAGTTGAGTATTTGCATACATACAATTTAAACTGCTCATCACTGTAGGATATTCAATATCATTCATTCCATGAGTTTTTATTCATATCGAAAATGTTTTGCACGTTGATTATTCATTCAGCACAGATTTTCTTTAGACATACCTGAGGGTTGGTGGTTTCCTCAGAGGGCACAGAAGTGAAGATCGTTTCCGATGTGACCTTTACTGAGTCAACAAAGGGTGTCTCATCCAAAGGTATTTCCGACAGAGGGTCGCCGGCTTCATTTCCGATTGCGGATGGTGTTGGTGGTGGTGATGGGTTCTCACTTGTGTTCATCAGATCAAGCTTGTCACATGGAGTCGTTCCTGTAATGATGTCATATAACAAGGGTCATAACTTCTTCTAGTAGTATTGGTTAAGCAGGTTGTAGGTCTTCATTTTATAAAGAAAAACAGCAAAAACTACTTACTACAGCTCACCGGGATATGACAAGTATGTACATAGAATTTATGTCAACAGAGCACATTCGAATTGAGAATATAATCATATTTGTTTTTAGCAATTAACAAAGGGAAACTGAGGCAAAAGTGCTCACTAAGTATTAAATAGTATACAAATATTGTAAATTGACATACAATAAACATTTTATTATTGAACCATAACATATACTAGTGACATGATTTCTTTTACCCGTTGTGGATGTGGTTGTACCGGATGTGGTTGTACCGGATGTGGTTGTACCGGATGTGGTTGTTCCGGATGTGGTTGTGGCTGTTGTTTCTGAAATAAACATTTATCACGTTATATGTAGACATTCGTAATATGTATTTACAGTACATGAGACATAACAGTTTCACAGTTTCTCATAAAAGAAAAGAAAGAACTTTTTGTCTTCAACATTACTGTCACAGCAGAGAGGAGGTTGGGTTGGGGACTGGTTGTATGTGTATGTTGGTGGTGGCAGGAGGGGTTGGGGAAGGGGAAGCTGAACGGTCGAGATATCAGGAATGTCGAAGAATCAATAGTCAGCTTTAGGAGTAGACGTCAGACTCAAAATGAAACAAACATAACATTTAGGCTCATTGTTTACTTTTTTCTGGTTTTGCAGTTGCAACTAGTAAATATCCAGTTTCTATTCAAAATCCAGTGTCTTCCAACCACAATTATAATTGGTCGGTCCCTTAACTACAAGACAATCCTCCTTAGATACGAACCCCAGCGCAGCCATGCCTGGTGGAAAGCCAGACCAAAAGCTAGATCAAACATACCTGTTTAACGAGCTTCCTTGTAAATGTTCCGTAAAAATATGTCTAAATGCATAGCAGGTTTGTTTGCCATTAGATCTATTGATCTGTGATAGGTTTACGAGTTATTGATATAATAAGCCCTCTTGATACTTTTCATTGTTAAATATGAAAACTAGTGGCAAATATAAGTTTTTACCTGGTGCCTCATAACATCCTTCAGGTTCAATGTTCTTTATATTGACCGTAGTAACTCCTGCTTTCGGCGTTATCTTCACTTGAAGCGTTTTTGATGATACGAGTTCAAGTCCGTCCAGTATACTCAAAACGGCTTTGTCTCCTTGGAACGGGACATCCTGAAACCGAATTATGTGACGTGGATAATTAAACTCCTTTCAGTACTACGATTAAGTTGAAGCACAATCTCAAATATGCTGGTATATTTTCTTAGTATCATAATCCCTATTTATGCTTGCTACCATGCTGAATAAAGCATAATCTGCAATATCCTTTTCCTGTACGCTCAAAGGATAGATTTAGGTAACACATGTTCATGTATGTCTGTGTGTTTGCTTGTCTGTGTAGTAGTTCTGGAAATAGTGGTTGTAGTAGTAGTAGTAGTAGTAGTAGTAGTAGTAGTAGTAGTAGTGGCAGTGGTAGTAGTAGTAGTAGTAGTAGTAGTAGTAGTAGTAGTAGTAGTAGTAGTAGTAGTAGTAGTAGTAGTAGTAGTAGTAGAAGTAGTACCAGAGGAAATGGTAGTAATGAGGTATAGAAGAGGGAGTAGATGATGTTTGAGGATGATGAGAAGTAGTAGTTATAGCAGCAGCAGCAGTAGTGGTAGTACAGGAGTACTAATATACCAACCTTGATTATTTCGGTTGATCCATCATCATTCGACACTTGCAACGCGGCCTTTTCCATGTCATCACCGGTTATTACCAATGAGAAAAGTTCAGCATTTGTCCCTGTTTTTGTGTTGATTATGATGGTCAGCAGAACGTCGCCAGTATCACGAGGACTGATTTGGAATGCAACTCCTGACTGCGGTAAGTCGTTAGCGCTCACGGAAATGTCATCCACGGGCACGTTCTTCTTTTCACAAACTTTGAAAGAAAAACGCGAGACTTTGTAGCTAACTGGCATATTTCTGGAATAACACTAAATAATAAACAAGAAAAACAAAAAGGTAGACATATTACTGTTCAACAAATATTCACACCGCAAGATATTATATTAGTCACTAGTCGACATGGCAGTATCAAGGGTGAGTAAATTTCAACATCCGAGTTTTAGCAAGTTTGGTCATAGTATCAAGATACACAGACAAACAGCGAGAGAGAAGTATCAACGCCCTTACATATGTGCCTTTTATTTCATGTTTCAATGCCCATGCAAACTTTATAAACATTATTATTTACAGTTCCGTTTTTTATGGCGTTAATATTTAAGAAGATCCAGATCTTCAGCACAAGTCTCTGACTCACCCGCTGTTGTAGATGATGTAGTTCCTGGAAGGTAATTCGAGACAGTTAAAGGATGACACTAAACCGCCACAATACATGACGCCTACACATGGGATATGGACAAATTTCATTTGTCAACTTACAAGGGCTTCATATATCATCAATTCATCTATTCACTTCGGAATCATCACATGTGATTGTGGGGCGGTGGGGTAGCCTAGTGGTTAAAGCGTTGGCTCGTCACGTCGAAGACCCGGGTTCGAATCCCCACATGGGTACAATGTGTGAAGCCCATTTCTGGTGTTCCCCGCCGTGATGTTGCTGGAATATTTATTTTTTTTTTTTAAATTTTATTGTTTTTATAGATGTTTTACAGTTGCTGGAATATTGCTAAAAGCGGCGTAAAACCCAACTCAGTCAGTCATTCTTGGGCTCAGTCATATGTGATTGACAGTGCGAGACCTCCCTGAGAACCAATGATTGTTTTCATTTCCGACGATATTCTACCCGATATAGAAATACAGGTTATCCAAAACTTAGAATTTTTGTTGTGATATGGCCTTTGAATTAGGATAAATGCTGAATTACCTGAAGTGGTCGTCGTTTCCACTGCAAAATAAGAAGCTTACAAGTAATAAATTTCAACAAGAACATTTCGAACCTTAAAGAATTGAACATCAAACCATTACGCATCAATATATATCAATAGCCCTGAGTATATCTACCTTTTTAATGACATTCTATTTGTATTTTTTTATACCTCGCATGAGTGTCAAAAATAAGTTTGTATTCAAATAACTGACTAGCAAATGACAACATATCTTTTAAGAGTTGGTAAAAAATCATAGGAAATTATCAGAACATTATGTTAATCTTTTTAAAGTTTGGAAAACATATTCCACTCACTTCAAATGAGGAGGGGAAAGGGGACGCAAATTTGAATCATTTAGTTTTTACTCATCCGGTTTGGCATATACTCTTCTCTTCGCTGGAAAATGATTAACTGATATTTTCCAAAAAAAAGTGAGGGAATATGATGTAACAAATTAAAGCTACAATGGAGTAAAGTCATTTCCTAGGTGGACGAGTTTTTGTGTTAATCAACTGGCTACGGCTTCATTATTGTAAATACCTGTATAATGTGGCCTCGTTGTGGCTTTGGTAGTCGTTGTTGTGGCTTCCGTTGTTCCGAAAAGACCTGTACCCTCTGTTGAAACAAATGTTAAAGACAAGGTTCTTACAAGAAGAGAGCCCTGGACATGAACTTCTACGTTCAAACAATATCCAACCAGACTGTAGTCCGTGTACATAGCTGACCTAGGGACAAATCTGCTAGTTTGTGATTTGGGCTGTATAGTTTATTCAATCAAATAAAAATCAGACGTTTTTATAATGGGGATATTGGACTGATGCATAATATGTTATGTTTGTTAAACGTTCGTGTTGCTTGCATTTGGACGATCCTGTGTAGACAGAGGATAGCACTTGTCAAACCCCAACTATATGGCTATCCGACATCAGATCGTTTTTAAATACAATTGAGCACTATATGTTTTCTGAGCAGGGCCCCGTTTCACAAAGTTTTCGTAGCGCTACGACTATCGCAAGTCAATGTTACAGCATAGAGAGGAACGAATGCTACGAGACAAGTTACGAGATCTTAGGCTTACGAGAGCTTTGTGAAACGGGGCCAAGGAAAACATTCCTGAAGTTATTTAAAATATCCTTTCAACACTGGATGTAGTATCTTACCCGTAGTAGTAGTTGACGTTGATGTTGACGTTGTTCCTGGAATAGTATAAGACATTATGCAATACAATGTAAATTTAAACGTTCTAATTGGTTTGTATGTCAACAATGCGTACAGTTATTTATGCAGGACATTTCTCTCAATAAAACGGTCATTTCACCCGCAATATATGATGTATTTTGTAGCACCTCTTAGTTTCCATGTATGGTGTTTAAATGTATTGTTAATACTTGCGGCACAGTACCTGTCGTGGTGCCTGTAATAGAAATAAACAATGAATTAGTATTCAAGAAAGGAAAATGTCCACAACCACTGTCATCCTCATCAACATCATAAGAAACATGTATATGATGATTATGAGCAGGTTAACACATAACTGTCACATACTCCTTTATTTTTATCATTATCATTTTCTTATTAACTTATGTAGTCATCAATACACTATTTTCTAAACTATAGTTTTGTGATACAAATGCAGATAATTGTAATACCGCTGGTTGTAGCACTGGTTGTAGTTCCTGAAGTTGTTCCACTGGTTGTTGCTGACGTTGTAGCACTGGTCGTTGTTCCCGACGTTGTTGCGCTGGTTGTTCCTGAGGTCGTTGTTGCTGAGGAGGTGTTGTTCATTATTTGAAAATTTGACAGTCTCACTTAATTACATTTCTAACACATCATCAATCTTACGTTTGTTTTCATTCTACGAGGCGTTTGTATATTATGTCGGGTTAAGCAAAACATGCGGGATATCAGTCGTAAGGCAAAACATGTCATTACCGTATTTTGTTGTTGTACCACTAGTGGTTGTTCCTGACGTTGTCGTACCACTGGTTGTTGTTCCAGACGTCGTTGTTGTACCACTGGTTGTTGTTCCAGATGTCGTTGTTGTACCACTGGTTGTTGTTCCAGATGTCGTTGTTGTACCACTGGTTGTTGTTCCAGATGTCGTTGTTGTACCACTGGTTGTTGTTTCAGATGTCGTTGTTGTACCACTGGTTGTTGTTCCAGACATCGTTGTTGTACCACTGGTTGTTGTTCCAGAGGTTGTGGTTGTACCACTGGTTGTTGTTCCAGATGTTGTTGTACCACTGGTTGTTGTTCCAGACGTTGTGGTTGTACCACTGGTCGTTGTTCCAGACGTCGTCGTTGTGCCACTGGTCGTTGTTCCAGACGTTGTTGTTGTACCACTGGTTGTTGTTCCAGACGTCGTTGTTGTACCACTGGTTGTTGTTCCAGACGTTGTGGTTGTACCACTGGTCGTTGTTCCAGACGTCGTCGTTGTGCCACTGGTCGTTGTTCCAGACGTTGTTGTTGTACCACTGGTTGTTGTTCCAGACGTTGTGGTTGTACCACTGGTTGTTGTTCCAGATGTTGTTGTACCACTGGTTGTTGTTCCAGACGTCGTCGTTGTGCCACTTGTCGTTGTTCCAGACGTTGTTGTTGTACCACTGGTTGTTGTTCCGGACGTTGTTGTTGTACCACTGGTTGTTGTTCCAGATGTTGTTATACCACTGGTCGTTGTTCCAGACGTGGTTGTTGTACCACTAGTCGTTGTTCCAGATGTTGTGGTTGTTCCGGATGTTGTTGTCCCACTGGTTGTTGTTCCGGACGTTGTTGTTGTACCACTGGTTGTTGTTCCGGACGTTGTTGTTGTACCACTAGTCGTTGTTCCAGACGTCTTTGTTGTACCACTAGTCGTTGTTCCAGATGTTGTGGTTGTTCCGGATGTTGTTGTCCCACTGGTTGTTGTTCCAGACGTTGTTGTTGTACCACTAGTCGTTGTTCCAGACGTCTTTGTTGTACCACTAGTCGTTGTTCCAGATGTTGTGGTTGTTCCGGATGTTGTTGTCCCACTGGTCGTTGTTCCAGATGTTGTTGTTGTACCACTGGTCGTTGTTCCAGATGTTGTGGTTGCACCACTGGTTGTTGTTCCGGACGTTGTTGTTGTACCACTGGTTGTTGTTCCAGATGTTGTTGTACCACTGGTTGTTGTTCCAGACGTCGTCGTTGTGCCACTCGTCCTTGTTCCAGACGTTGTTGTTGTACCACTGGTTGTTGTTCCAGACGTTGTTGTTGTACCACTGGTTGTTGTTCCGGACGTTGTTGTTGTACCACTAGTCGTTGTTCCAGACGTCGTTGTTGTACCACTGGTCGTTGTTCCAGATGTTGTTGTTGTTCCAGATGTTGTTGTCCCACTGGTTGTTGTTCCAGACGTTGTTGTTGTACCACTAGTCGTTGTTCCCGACGTTGTTGTTGTACCACCAGTCGTTGTTCCAGACGTTGTTGTCCCACTGGTCGTTGTTCCAGATGGTGTTGTTGTACCACTGGTCGTTGTTCCAGATGTTGTGGTTGTACCACTGGTTGTTGTTCCAGATGTTGTGGTTGTACCACTGGTCGTTGTTCCAGATGTTGTTGTACCACTAGTCGTTGTTCCAGACGTTGTTGTCGTACCACTGGTCGTTGTTCCAGACGTCGTTGTTGTACCACTGGTCGTTGTTCCAGATGTTGTTGTACCACTAGTCGTTGTTCCAGACGTTGTTGTCGTACCACTGGTCGTTGTTCCAGACGTCGTTGTTGTACCACTGGTCGTTGTTCCAGACGTTGTTGTTGTACCACTAGTCGTTGTTCCAGACGTGGTTGTTGTACCACTGGTCGTTGTTCCAGACGTTGTTGTTGTTCCACTTGTCGTTGTTCCAGACGTCGTTGTTGTACCACTGGTCGTTGTTCCAGACGTTGTGGTTGTTCCAGATGTTGTTGTACCACTGGTTGTTGTTCCAGACGTTGTTGTTGTACCACTGGTCGTTGTTCCTGACGTTGTTATCGTACCACTGGTCGCCGTTGTACCACTGGTTGTTGTTCCAGACGCCGTTGTTGTACCACTGGTTGTTGTTCCAGACGTCGTTGTTGTACCACTGGTCGTTGTTCCAGATGTTGTTGTACCACTGGTCGTTGTTCCAGACGTGGTTGTTGTACCACTGGTCGTTGTTCCAGACGTTGTGGTTGTTCCAGATGTTGTTGTACCACTGGTTGTTATTCCAGACGTTGTTGTTGTACCACTGGTCGTTGTTCCTGACGTTGTTGTCGTACCACTGGTCGTCGTTGTACCACTGGTTGTTGATCCAGACGTCGTTGTTGTGCCAATGGTTGTTGTTCCAGACGTCGTTGTTGTACCACTGGTCGTTGTTCCAGATGTTGTTGTACCACTGGTCGTTGTTCCAGACGTCGTCGTTGTACCACTGGTTGTTGTTCCAGACGTTGTTGTTGTACCACTTGTCGTTGTTCCAGACGTCGTTGTTGTACCACTAGTCGTTGTTCCGGACGTTGTGGTTGTTCCAGATGTTGTTGTGCCACTGGTTGTTGTTCCAGACGTTGTTGTTGTACCACTGGTCGTTGTTCCTGACGTTGTTGTCGTACCACTGGTCGCCGTTGTACCACTGGTTGTTGTTCCAGACGCCGTTGTTGTACCACTGGTTGTTGTTCCAGACGCCGTTGTTGTACCACTGGTTGTTGTTCCAGACGTCGTTGTTGTACCACTGGTTGTTGTTCCAGACGTTGTTGTTGTACCACTGGTCGTTGTTCCTGACGTTGTTGTCGTACCACTGGTCGTCGTTGTACCACTGGTTGTTGTTCCAGACGTCGTTGTTGTACCACTGGTTGTTGTTCCAGACGTCGTTGTTGTTCCGGACGTTGTTGTCTCACCGCTGGTTGTTATTTCTGATATTTGTTTAAATGATGCATTATTTGGCGCTCAACTTTCAACTTTCAACTTAACCTTGTTGGACACAAGTCCAACTTTGATAACATGTAATGCCGTAACCCATTTCACTTGCCTGGTTTAGGTATTTTGACAAAGATTAGTGCCATTTTTCGTGGCACATGTAACCCTATTACAAACTGCAATCTGTGTTTAGAGCGTATGGATAAAAATGTGGGTACTAATAATTGGTGATGGAGATCTTATCTCTGTACTGTTTGCAACATGATACTGATGAAGGATACAGGAAATAGAATGTTTACCTGTTGTTTCCTCGCCGCAATAACTGATGGAACCAGAGCTTGTTATGGCAGTCTGTAAAGCACTTTCATCTGCTTTAGGCTTAAAAAGTGCCAATATACTTTGGGTCGCTTGGTTGATTGTAATCGGTTTTGAAGCCTGTAATACAAAGAGACAAGGGGCTGAGACATGTGAATATCTTGATTTAAATAATATAAGTACTTTGTACAAAATAGGAATATATGCAAAAGGGTTGACATGTTCACTAATTATTGACGTTTCTGGTCATGGGTAAATATGATTCATATTGTTCCTGGCGATATTTTGCTTTGATAATAACGGAGACAGCATCACATACGTGATAGGCATTCAAGAAAGATAGATGGTCACTTATAGATAGATAAGATAGGGTGTGATTACGGATTACGGAAAATACTGTGATTTGGTTTGTTGTCTGATCAAAGTGGCATAAAACTCATAAAGTCAACTCTCAGTATAGTTCCCTTGGGTTATGTAGATATGTCACTCAATGATCAATACACATAGTTAAGGCAACCCTGAACAAGTATTTCGCCTTTACTCACATCGAAATCACCAAGTGATTTTACAATCTCCAGACTGATAGAATCTTCGGGATCCTTAATTGTCAGCTGTTTGGATGGATCAGCATTCTTCACAGTAACCAAAGTAATCGTGGGTGTGCTGATTTCAACAGTAAACGCAACAGTTGAACCACCAACTGCAACAGATGAATATCCCAATATCGTTAATCCTCTCTGGAGGATTTATATCAATGTTACAATATAATACATCCGTTGCTATTCTTATGTTTCTTAATGTATTGTGTATATTTGCATTCACTCTTGTGATGTAAATATATACATTTTGGTCCTAACCATAATGAACCATACATGAAATTATGTCCAGTCATATTTTATTGCTTCGGTAGATAGTTCCTTTAAAGTCTTTAGAAAAACCCATGCTACACAGACTTACATAACAAATAATGATGCTAGAAGCTAAATAGAAATAATTAATTTTCAATCAATACACCTTTTATCCAACTTCATCGGATCGAGGCATCGCCACAATTTTATGAAACACCAAGGGGATGTGATATATGATACATCTTCATATATTTGTATGTCGGTGGAACCTTATTATTAATCATATTTCCATGCATTGATCTAAATTCATTATTACATATTATTTCCCACACCGAACTACATCATGTGCATATTACGGCCATGGATCTTTACCTGTCTCGGTTATTTCAAATGTGCCTTGCGTATTCCCACGAACCAACAGAGAAAATTCATCCTTCATTTCCTCTGTCACATCCAGTGTAGAGGTTTGGGATGGGTTCTGAAAAGAGAAGGGTTGTACTAGTATACACGTTGAAACCCCTGTGTGATCTGCAGTAACGATCATATTTTTAAACCGTATTCCATGGTTTAAGTCATCTTGATTTGTTGATGTGATCGGCTTGCACTGTTTCCTGACAACCTGTTAGCGGCGAATAGCTGTCAATATTTACTACATGGTTTAATAGCTTTGGGATTACCATCGATGGGATTAAAGAGGGTCTGTCTAATTTCAACGATTAGGTTGGAGTCCAGTTTTCCAGCTTCCGCCTCGGATTCATTCATTATGGAGAAGTTGGACCACGGGGAGCAGATGGATTATTGTAGTTATTTTACTAAGACAGGATGTGACCAGTCACAATGCCAGTATCAGAGGTTGTTTGACACCTTCAACAATGCATCATATATTGTAATTGTTCAGCATTTGTGTGGCCGACATAGCAGATATAGTACAGACAATAAGGTAAAAAACATAAGATAGACAAACGCTGCCGACAAGTCCACATATCAGCAAAACAGTTATCACCTTGTATTCAAAGTTGATTACAACGACCGTGACATTTTACAAAATAGTATTCATAATTTTGTTGAACACGGTGTGAGTAGTATTACATTCGGCATGGCGCGACAGACTAACCTTTTCATGGGTCCCTAAACATTTTGTCCACGAGTATAAACTAAACACAAGTTGCACTAAAACAATGGCGATCGATGATTGATCAATGCGACTTAACAGTTGCTGAGGTTTGTACGTACAGTTTTCTCTTGAAGTGTCGAAAACACCTTGGCAGTTCCAGTGAAATCGAGATTCACATCGCCAACTAATTCGTTGGGCCTGGGGCTAATGAGGACCAATGTTGCAGCAGAATCTCCTTGTACATCTACTACGGTGAGACTTTCATGTTTGCAGGTCCCTGGAAATACGACGATCATATCAATATTTAGCAGCAATTATTTTGTTTTTATGGCGTGGCGTTTTTTTAAATGTATTATTAAGCTGTTTTGGGGAAATGTATTATTAAATAGTGCACCATCAGAACCACCAATACCTGTACACACATGTGATAGAATAAGATGATGGTCAGTTGCACAGTTACAGGCAGCTCGGATAGATTGAATCAGAATATATATGTGTAGTTAAGCGATTGCTACAATGAAACACATTCCAAACTTACAGTGGATAGAGGCATGAGCATTCAGAGTAAGAGTGAGTGAGTGAGTGAGTTATCGTCACATCGGCAATATTTTGGCCATATCGTGACGGGACAACTAATTATTGTATTACAGAACAATAAAATGAGAAAGTAAAAGCCTGTTGACGAAGAACAGTAAAACTACCAGTGTATCGCAGATATCAAAGTAAAACTAGCACGTTGTCAGTAAGTGAAGTAAAGTAAACATGGTATTGTACCTGTGGTTGCCGAAGTAGTGGTGGACACGGTGGTAGAGCCTGAAAAATATACATATTGCAATGAACGACAAGCTTGTCAGCAACCATTGTTATCGATACGGACATGAAGAATTATCAACAGTACCCTGGTCACACATGAAAAGTGCAAGATTGACTTTGTTGGTGCTGACTGTGTCAACCGACATTTCTATATACATCTGTTTCATATTTTTATGGTGCTGTTCACACACTTAGGACATAGGAAGCCGAATCAGTCTCGTGTTTTGAGACACGTCTGTTCTGCCATTTGTTCAACGTAGCCCGGTTGAGCTTGCACAACGTAATCTTGGTAACAAATGTCGTATAATGGAGGCTATCTACATTGTTACTTCGATGAGAATGATGATTGTTTCCAAACAGCGCGTAGTTTTCAACATCCCAGTGCATATTTCTAAAAAAAAATTAATGCGAGTTGTAAAACTTGATACACTCAAAACAATATATGTCTTACTAAACGATGGAGAAAGAGGCGTGGAGCCGCTTATTGGTGGAAGCATAGCTTCTGAGTTACTGGCGGACGGTTGAAAGGTTTTTCTGTTGCTGGTTGATGGTACAGATGTTGCTGCGCCGCTGGTTGATGGTACAGATGTTGCTGCGCCGCTGGTTGATGGTACAAATGTTGCTGCGCCGCTGGTTGATGGTACAAATGTTGCTGCGCCGCTGGTTGATGGTACAGATGTTGCTGCGCTGCTGGTTGATGGTACAGATGTTGCTGCGCTGCTGGTTGATGGTACAAATGTTGCTGCGCCGCTGGTTGATGGTACAAATGTTGCTGCGCCGCTGGTTGATACAGATGTTGCTGCGCTGCTGGTTGATGGTACAGATGTTGATGGCAAATGCGCTGCGCTGCTGGTTGATGGTACAGATGTTGCTGCGCCGCTGGTTGATGGTACAAATGTTGCTGCGCCGCTGGTTGATGGCACAGATGTTGCTGCGCTGCTGGTTGATGGTACTGGAAGTGCTGTTTATATGCGATGGTTTATTCACGATGACCAGCCAGAAACTAATTCGGAATCTCAAGTCGATAAGAACAGTAATTACCATGCTGTTACTCCCGCTATCCTTAGAAGTTTCCAGATAGTCAATCGATTAGTAGTAGTAGCAGCAGCAGTAGTAGTAGTAGTGGCAGTTGTTGTAGGGGTAATAGTATAAATAATAGTAGTAGTAGTAGTAGCAGCAGCAGTACGTAGTAGTAGTAGTTGTAGTTGTTGTTGTTGTTGTTGTTGCAAATACAAATGATACATTATTGATCTAACCCAGCTTAATTGAAATAGATTAATTCATTGCGCAGAGTTGCACCTCTTGTATATATTTCATTTAATATGTTGATACAATGATAAAATGTGGTCATATATTTGTAGAAATGATAGCAATATTTATTGTCGTGTCAAAAGAAACGCACGTCCACGAGACGGGTGTTCCGTCCAGTCCCTTTAGACACCATCGTGTGTTGTCTATGCCACCTAAACACAGGCTGCATGTCTACGGAGTCTCAGGCTGCAAGTGTCTGTGGCGTATGTTGACGTTGACGCACATGTCTATTCCGCAGATGTTTATCCCGCAAATGAGAATCGACTTCAACCGGAAGGAAGTCAACACTGACACGAGCTGTGTGTGGTGTAATGCTGTCATGATGCAACAACTCCCACTGTCAGTTGATAATCAGAAGAAGCTGACGTTGAAAATTTGACCAGCATACCGATTTGCTGATTTACTAAAACCTCCATCAAGTCAGATATCCGTGAGTAGGCTATGGCTACCCACGTCATCACATTTCCGTCACCGAATCTGACAACCTGTCGAACGCTGTTCGATTGCAAACGTTCATGTCGACGTTGGTAGAAACGCAGTTTTCCCTCTCGGCATTGGAGAACAAATCGTGCGTCTTCTCGAGGTCAACTTCTCAAATTCCATGCTTGTACGGTGTTGCTCCATCACACATGTTGTGGTCGGTGCAAACGCCTCACACACGGACACCTACTTTTCGCGTGGGTTTATTTCCAATCTCTCGTAGACAACTACTGATTGTTTGGTCCGATATCCTCTTCAGTACAGACGTTTGTTCAGGTAGCTGCTGCATGTCAATGACTAGGACGTAGCTATTATGTGCTGGGGTGGTGATTCTTGTTTGACCTCGTTTCGGACGACATCTGGTTGAATAGAGGCGGGTATACCAATCTAATAGCCGTGATACGCTCTAGTGGACATCGAAATGACGTGCAACTGCAGTCTTGGACTATCTGGTTTCGAGATGCTGAGGTTGGAAATATTCAGTGTGGTGTTGGCATTGTTCCACTTCCAATAAGGGACCATTCATAATATATGGCAACTGGGGTGATGATGAATTTTGTGAGAAGTGTGAACAATGTGAATGACCCCCCGTAAAATTGGTGTACATAGTAAGACCCTGCGTGTCATGTACACAATGAATGATCCCATGAGCCCCCTCCCCTTCCCTTCCCATACTTTTAAGCATATTTTAAAACATTTTCATGTACTAAATTGCTGAAACCCCCCCTACATGTGTTCAAAATTGATGATCCCCTACCCAGAACAAAATGGGTGACACCCCCCCATAAAATCATCATCAAACACCCCCACCACCCCCACACCCCGCCATAAATTATGAGCGGTCCCTTTATTGATATTGTCACCACACATGGTTGTCACAACTTGCAAGTGCATTCTGTTTCTATTTTCCATTCCAGGAGCGTTTGGTTGTGTTTTGTTACGTTTGTGCTCCATGCCCGTTTACGAACGCGTGACTAACAACGTGCAATATAAATATATTCAATTTGTACTGAATGTCTCATGAATATAAAAATCAACACCTACTTGTTGTTGTACCACTTGATGTTGTTCCACTTGTTGTTGTTCCACTTGTTGTTGTACCACTTGTTGTTGTACCACTTGTTGTTGTACCACTGGTTGTTGTACCACTGGTTGTTGTACCACTGGTTGTTGCAGTGGCTGAAAAGTCAAACGAGATATTCGGTGAAATCATTGTAATAGTGTTTGTACTATAATGTACATCAGTTGTAATATAGTATGTTTCATATTTCCTTGTATTTCAACATAATATTTCATATTTAACATCGATGGCGAGCAGTGTATTTTGTCATGGAAAGCTAATTGCATTCAGCCACATGCCTACCCGCACAAAAACAGTTGATCAACATCACACCTGATTGAATGCTCTATAAAACGTTTACATTCCCTCCGTTTGAAATGGTCTAGGATGAAGTAATAAAGAAGGGATTGACATCCAGTGATCAAGGGAAAACAAAGCGCCTTTGAGCAGCTGAGCTGGATATCGGCGCAATTCAAATGTAAGCATAATAATAATAATGGCAACAAAACACCTTAAGGAGAAATTGTTCTTTCTTAAACTTACGTGTATATCTCAACTATGCTTCAGGGTTGCTATCATTAAAAACTACACATTGACTACTTATGAGATATTTGGTACCACTGGTTGTTGTTCCAGACGATGTTCTGGTACCACTAGTTGTTGTTGATCCCGATGTGGTTGTTCCACTGGTTGTTGTTCCAGATGTTGTAGTACCACTGGTTGTTGTTCCTGATGTTGTAGTACCACTGGTTGTTGTTGTTCCAGATGTTGTAGTACCACTGGTTGTTGTAGTTCCAGATGTTGTAGTACCACCGGTTGGTGTTGTTCCAGACGTGGTAGTACCACTGGTTGTTGTAGTTCCAGATGTTGTAGTACCACTGGTTGTTGTTGTTCCAGCTGTTGTAGTACCACTGGTTGTTGTTCCAGATGTTGTAGTACCACTGGTTGTTGTTCCAGATGTTGTAGTACCACTGGTTGTAGTTCCGGATGTTGTAGTACCACTGGTTGTTGTTGTTCCAGATGTTGTAGTACCACTGGTTGTTGTAGTTCCAGCCGTGGTAGTACCACTGGTTGTAGTTCCAGATGTTGTAGTACCACTGGTTGTTGTAGTTCCAGATGTTGTAGTACCACTGGTTGTTGTTGTTCCAGACGTGGTAGTACCACTGGTTGTTGTTCCAGATGTTGTAATACCACTGGTTGTTGTTGTTCCAGACGTGGTAGTACCACTGGTTGTTGTTCCAGATGTTGTAGTACCACTGGTTGTTGTAGTTCAGATGTTGTAGTACCACTGGTTGTTGTAGTTCCAGATGTTGTAGTACCACTGGTTGTTGTTGTTCCAGCTGTTGTAGTACCACTGGTTGTTGTTCCAGATGTTGTAGTACCACTGGTTGTTGTTGTTCCAGACGTGGTAGTACCACTGGTTGTAGTTCCAGATGTTGTAGTACCACTGGTTGTTGTAGTTCCAGATGTTGTAGTACCACTGGTTGTTGTTGTTCCAGACTTGGTAGTACCACTGGTTGTTGTAGTTCCAGACGTTGTAGTACCACTGGTTGTTGTAGTTCCAGATGTTGTAGTACCACTGGTTGTTGTAGTTCCGGACGTGGTAGTACCACTGGTTGTTGTAGCTCCAGATGTTGTAGTACCACTGGTTGTTGTAGTTCCAGATGTTGTAGTACCACTGGTTGTTGTTCCAGATGTTGTAGTACCACTGGTTGTTGTTCCAGATGTTGTAGTACCACTGGTTGTTGTAGTTCCAGATGTTGTAGTACCACTGGTTGTTGTCCCAGATGTTGTAGTACCACTGGTTGTTGTAGTTCCAGATGTTGTAGTACCACTGGTTGTTGTTGTTCCAGCTGTTGTAGTACCACTGGTTGTTGTTCCAGATGTTGTAGTACCACTGGTTGTTGTTCCAGACGTTGTGGTACCACTGGTTGTTGTAGTTCCAGATCTTGTAGTACCACTGGTTGTTGTTGTTCCAGACTTGGTAGTACCACTGGTTGTAGTTCCAGATGTTGTAGTACCACTGGTTGTTGTAGTTCCAGATGTTGTAGTACCACTGGTTGTTGTTGTTCCAGACTTGGTAGTACCACTGGTTGTTGTAGTTCCAGACCTTGTGGTACCACTGGTTGTTGTAGTTCCAGATGTTGTAGTACCACTGGTTGTTGTAGTTCCGGACGTGGTAGTACCACTGGTTGTTGTAGCTCCAGATGTTGTAGTACCACTGGTTGTTGTAGTTCCAGATGTTGTAGTACCACTGGTTGTTGTTCCAGATGTTGTAGTACCACTGGTTGTTGTTCCAGATGTTGTAGTACCACTGGTTGTTGTAGTTCCAGATGTTGTAGTACCACTGGTTGTTGTCCCAGATGTTGTAGTACCACTGGTTGTTGTAGTTCCAGATGTTGTAGTACCACTGGTTGTTGTAGTTCCAGATGTTGGAGTACCACTGGTTGTTGTTGTTCCAGATGTTGTAGTACCACTGGTTGTTGTAGTTCCAGACGTGGTAGTACCACTGGCTGTTGTAGTTCCAGATGTTGTAGTACCACTGGTTGTTGTTCCAGATGTTGTAGTACCACTGGTTGTTGTTGTTCCAGATGTTGTAGTACCACTGGTTGTTGTAGTTCCGGACGTGGTAGTACCACTGGTTGTTGTAGTTCCAGATGTTGTAGTACCACTGGTTGTTGTTTCGGATGGTGTAGTACCACTGGTTGTTGTTCCAGATGTTGTAGTACCACTGGTTGTTGTTGTTCCAGATGTTGTAGTACCACTGGTTGTTGTTTCGGATGGTGTAGTACCAGTGGTTGTTGTTCCAGATGTTGTAGTACCACTGGTTGCTGTCCCAGATGTTGTAGTACCACTGGTTGTTGTAGTTCCAGATGTTGTAGTACCACTGGTTGTTGTAGTTCCAGATGTTGGAGTACCACTGGTTGTTGTTGTTCCAGATCTTGTAGTACCACTGGTTGTTGTAGTTCCGGACGTGGTAGTACCACTGGTTGTTGTTCCAGATGTTGTAGTACCACTGGATGTTGTTCCAGATGTTGTAGTACCACTGGTTGTAGTTGTTCCAGATGTTGTAGTACCACTGGTTGTTGTAGTTCCGGACGTGGTAGTACCACTGGTTGTTGTAGTTCCAGATGTTGTAGTACCACTGGTTGTTGTTTCGGATGGTGTAGTACCACTGGTTGTTGTTCCAGATGTTGTAGTACCACTGGTTGTTGTTGTTCCAGATGTTGTAGTACCACTGGTTGTTGTTTCGGATGGTGTAGTACTAGTGGTTGTTGTTCCAGATGTTGTAGTACCACTGGTTGTCGTTGTTCCAGATGTTGTAGTACCACTGGTTGTTGTAGTTCCAGACGTGGTAGTACCACTGGTTATTGTTCCAGATGTTGTAGTACCACTGGTTGTTGTTCCAGATGTTGTAGTACCACTGGTTGTTGTTGTTCCAGATGTTGTAGTACCACTGGTTGTTGTTGTTCCAGACGTGGTAGTACCACTGGTTGTAGTTCCAGATGTTGTAGTACCACTGGTTGTTGTAGTTCCAGATGTTGTAGTACCACTGGTTGTTGTAGTTCCAGATGTTGTAGTACCACTGGTTGTTGTTCCAGATGTTGTAGTACCACTGGTTGTTGTTCCAGATGTTGTAGTACCACTGGTTGTTGTTCCAGATGTTGTAGTACCACTGGTTTTGTAGTTCCAGATGTTGTAGTACCACTGGTTGTTGTTGTTCCAGATGTTGTAGTACCACTGGTTGTTGTAGTTCCAGACGTTGTAGTACCACTGGTTGATGTAGTTCCGGACGTGGTAGTACCACTGGTTGTTGTTCCGGATGTTGTAGTACCACTGGTTGTTGTTGTTCCAGATGTTGTAGTACCACTTGTTGTTGTAGTTCCTGACGTGGTAGTACCACTGGTTGTTGTTCCAGATGTTGTAGCACCACTGGTTGTTGTTGTTCCAGATGTTGTAGTACCACTTGTTGTTGTAGTTCCAGACGTGGTAGTACCACTGGTTGTTGTTCCGGATGTTGTAGTACCACTGGTTGTTGTTCCAGATGTTGTAGTACCACTGGTTGTAGTTGTTCCAGATGTTGTAGTACCACTGGTTGTTGTTGTTCCAGACGTGGTAGTACCACTGGTTGTTGTCCCAGATGTTGTAGTACCACTGGTTGTTGTTGTTCCAGATGTTGTAGTACCACTGGTTGTTGTTCCAGATGTTGTAGCACCACTGGTTGTTGTTCCTGATGTTGTAGTACCACTGGTTGTTGTTGTTCCAGATGTTGTAGTACCACTGGTTGTTGTTCCAGATGTTGTAGTACCACTGGTTGTTGTAGTTCCAGATGTTGTAGTACCACTGGTTGTTGTAGTTCCAGATCTTGTAGTACCACTGGTTGTTGTTCCTGATGTTGTAGTACCACTGGTTGTTGTTGTTCCGGATGTTGTAGTAGCACTGGTTGTTGTTGTTCCAGACGTGGTAGTACCACTGCTTGTTGTTCCAGATGTTGTAGTACCACTGGTTGTTGTAGTTCCAGATGTTGTAGTACCACTGGTTGTTGTAGTTCCAGATGTTGTAGTACCACTGGTTGTTGTTGTTCCAGCTGTTATAGTACCACTGGTTGTTGTTCCAGATGTTGTAGTACCACTGGTTGTTGTTCCAGATGTTGTAGTACCACTGGTTGTTGTTGTTCCAGATGTTGTAGTACCACTGGTTGTTGTAGTTCCAGATGTTGTAGTACCACTGGTTGTTGTTGTTCCAGACGTGGTAGTACCACTGGTTGTAGTTCCAGATGTTGTAGTACCACTGGTTGTTGTAGTTCCAGATGTTGTAGTACCACTGGTTGTTGTAGTTCCAGACGTGGCAGTACCACTGGTTGTTGTTTCTCCCGACGTGGTAGTACCACTGGTTGTTGTTGTTCCTGATGTTGTGGTACCACTGGTTGTTGTAGTTCCAGATGTTGTAGTACCACTGGTTGTTGTTGTTCCAGATGTTGTAGTACCACTGGTTGTTGTAGTTCCAGACGTTGTAGTACCACTGGTTGTTGTAGTTCCAGATGTTGTAGTACCACTGGTTGTTGTAGTTCCGGACGTTGTGGTACCACTGGTTGTTGTAGTTCCAGATGTTGTAGTACCACTGGTTGTTGTAGTTCCGGACGTGGTAGTACCACTGGTTGTTGTTCCAGATGTTGTAGTACCACTGGTTGTTGTTCCAGATGTTGTAGTACCACTGGTTTTGTAGTTCCAGATGTTGTAGTACCACTGGTTGTTGTAGTTCCAGATGTTGTAGTACCACTGGTTGTTGTTGTTCCAGATGTTGTAGTACCACTGGTTGTTGTAGTTCCAAACGTGGTAGTACCACTGGTTGTTGTTCCGGATGTTGTAGTACCACTAGTTGTTGTTCCAGATGTTGTAGTACCACTGGTTGTAGTTGTTCCAGATGTTGTAGTACCACTGGTTGTTGTAGTTCCGGACGTGGTAGTACCACTGCTTGTAGTTGTTCCAGATGTTGTAGTACCACTGGTTGTTCTTTCGGATGGTGTAGTACCACTAGTTGTTGTTCCAGATGTTGTAGTACCACTGGTTGTAGTTGTTCCAGATGTTGTAGTACCACTGGTTGTTGTAGTTCCGGACGTGGTAGTACCACTGCTTGTAGTTGTTCCAGATGTTGTAGTACCACTGGTTGTTGTTTCGGATGGTGTAGTACCACTGCTTGTTGTTCCAGATGTTGTAGTACCACTAGTTGTTGTAGTTCCAGATGTTGTAGTACCACCGGTTGTTGTTTCGGATGGTGTAGTACCAGTGGCTGTTGTTCCAGATGTTGTAGTACTACTGGTTGTCGTTGTTTCAGATGTTGTAGTACCACTGGTTGTTGTTCCAGATGTTGTAGTACCACTGGTTGTTGTTGTTCCAGATATTTTAGTACCACTGGTTGTTGTTTCGGATGGTGTAGTACCACTGGTTGTTGTTCCAGATGTTGTAGTACCACTGGTTGTTGTTGTTCCAGATGTTGTAGTACCACTTGTTGTTGTAGTTCCGAACGTGGTAGTACCACTGGTTGTTGTTCCAGATGTTGTAGTACCACTGGTTGTTGTTGTTCCAGATCTTGTAGTACCACTGGTTGTTGTTGATCCAGCTGTTGTAGTACCACTGGTTGTTGTTCCAGATGTTGTAGTACCACTGGTTGTTGTAGTTCCAGATGTTGTAGTACCACTGGTTGTTGTTATTCCAGACGTGGTAGTACCACTGGTTGTAGTTCCAGATGTTGTAGTACCACTGGTTGTTGTAGTTCCAGATGTTGTAGTACCACTGGTTGTTGTAGTTCCAGACGTGGTTGTACCACTGGTTGTTGTTTCTCCCGACGTGGTAGTACCACTGGTTGTTGTTGTTCCGGATGTTGTAGTACCACTGGTTGTTGTAGTTCCAGATCTTGTAGTACCACTGGTTGTTGTTGTAGTTCCAGATGTTGTAGTACCACTGGTTGTCGTAGTTCCAGACGTTGTGGTACCACTGGCTGTTGTAGTTCCAGATGTTGTAGTCCCACTGGTTGTTGTAGCTCCAGATGTTGTAGTACCACTGGTTGTCGTAGTTCTAGATGTTGTAGTACCACTGGTTGTTGTTCCAGATGTTGTAGTACCACTGGTTGTTGTTCCAGATGTTGTAGTACCACTGGTTGTAGTTGTTCCAGATGTTGTAGTCCCACTGGTTGTTGTTCCAGATGTTGTAGTACCACTGGTTGTTGTAGTTCCAGATGTTGTAGTACCACTGGTTGTTGTAGTTCCAGATGTTGTAGTCCCACTGGTTGTTGTTCCAGATGTTGTAGTACCACTGGTTGTTGTAGTTCCAGATGTTGTAGTACCACTGGTTGTTGTAGTTCCAGATGTTGTAGTACCACTGGTTGTTGTTCCAGATGTTGTAGTACCACTGGTTGTTGTAGTTCCAGATGTTGTAGTACCACTGGTTGTTGTAGTTCCAGATGTTGTAGTACCACTGGTTGTTGTAGTTCCAGATGTTGTAGTACCACTGGTTGTTGTTGTTCAGATGTTGTAGTCCCACTGGTTGTTGTTCCAGATGTTGTAGTACCACTGGTTGTGTTGTTCCAGACGTTGTAGTACCACTGGTTGTTGTAGTTCGGACGTGGTAGTACCACTGGTTGTTGTAGTTCCAGATGTTGTAGTACCACTGGTTGTTGTTGTTCCAGATGTTGTAGTACCACTGGTTGTTGTAGTTCCGGACGTGGTAGTACCACTGGTTGTTGTTCCAGATGTTGTAGTACCACTGGTTGTTGTTGTTCCAGATGTTGTAGTACCACTGGTTGTTATTCCAGATGTTGTAGTACCACTGGTTGTTGTTGTTCCAGACGTTGTAGTACCACTGGTTGTTGTTTCGGATGGTGTAGTACCACTGGTTGTTGTAGTTCCGGACGTGGTCGTACCACTGGTTGTTGTAGTTCCGGCTGCTGTAGTACCACTGGTTGTTGTTCCAGATGTTGTAGTACCACTGGTTGTTGTTCCAGATGTTGTAGTACCACTGGTTGTTGTAGTTCCGGACGTGGTAGTACCACTGGTTGTTGTGCCAGATGTTGTAGTACCACTGGTTGTTGTTCCTGATGTTGTAGTACCACTGGTTGTTGTTGTTCCAGATGTTGTAGTACCACTGGTTGTTGTTGTTCCAGACGTGGTAGTACCACTGGGTTGTTGTAGTTCAGATGTTGTAGTACCACTGGTTGTTGTAGTTCCTAATGTTGTAGTACCACTGGTTGTTGTTGTTCCAGATGTTGTAGTACCCCTGGTTGTTGTAGTTCCGGATGTTGTAGAACCACTGGTTGTTGTTGTTCCGGACATGGTAGTACCACTGGTTGTTGTTGTTCCAGGTGTTGTAGTACCACTGGTTGTCGTTGTTCCAGATGTTGTAGTACCACTGGTTGTTGTTCCGGATGTTGTAGTACCACTGGTTGTTGTTCCAGATGTTGTAGTACCACTGGTTGTTGTTGTTCCAGATGTTGTAGTACCACTGGTTGTTGTAGTTCCGGACGTGGTAGTACCACTGGTTGTTGTAGTTCCAGATGTTGTAGTACCACTGGTTGTTGTTTCAGATGTTGTAGTACCACTGGTTGTTGTTCCAGATGTTGTAGTACCACTGGTTGTTGTTGTTCCAGATGTTGTAGTACCACTGGTTGTTGTAGTTCCAGACGTGGTAGTACCACTGGTTGTTGTTCCAGATGTTGTAGTACCACTGGTTGTTGTTGTTCCAGATGTTGTAGTACCACTGGTTGTTGTTTCGGATTGCGTAGTACCAGTGGTTGTTGTTCCAGATGTTGTAGTACCACTGGTTGTTGTTGTTCCAGATGTTGTAGTACCACTGGTTGCTGTAGTTCCGGACGTGGTAGTACCACTGGTTGTTGTTCCGGATGTTGTAGTACCACTGGTTGTTGTTCCAGATGTTGTAGTACCACTGGTTGTTGTTGTTCCAGATGTTGTAGTACCACTGGTTGTTGGTTCCGGATGTTGTAGTACCACTGGTTGTTGTAGTTCCAGATGTTGTAGTACCACTGGTTGTTGTAGTTCCAGATGTTGTAGTACCACTGGTTGTTGTTCCAGATGTTGTAGTACCACTGGTTGTTGTAGTTCCAGATGTTGTAGTACCACTGGTTGTTGTAGTTCCAGATGTTGTAGTACCACTGGTTGTTGTAGTTCCAGATGTTGTAGTACCACTGGTTGTTGTTGTTCCAGATGTTGTAGTACCACTGGTTGTTGTTCCAGATGTTGTAGTACCACTGGTTGTAGTTGTTCCAGACGTTGTAGTACCACTGGTTGTTGTAGTTCCAGACGTGGTAGTACCACTGGTTGTTGTAGTTCCAGATGTTGTAGTACCACTGGTTGTTGTTGTTCCAGATGTTGTAGTACCACTGGTTGTTGTAGTTCCGGACGTGGTAGTACCACTGGTTGTTGTTGTTCCAGATGTTGTAGTACCACTGGTTGTTGTTGTTCCAGATATTGTAGTTCCACTGGTTGTTATTCCAGATGTTGTAGTACCACTGGTTGTTGTTGTTCCAGACGTTGTAGTACCACTGGTTGTTGTTCCGGATGTTGTAGTACCACTGGTTGTTGTAGTTCCGGACGTGGTAGTACCACTGGTTGTTGTAGTTCCGGATGCTGTAGTACCACTGGTTGTTGTTCCAGATGTTGTAGTACCACTGGTTGTTGTTCCAGATGTTGTAGTACCACTGGTTGTTGTAGTTCCGGACGTGGTAGTACCACTGGTTGTTGTGCCAGATGTTGTAGTACCACTGGTTGTTGTTCCTGATGTTGTAGTACCACTGGTTGTTGTTGTTCCAGATGTTGTAGTACCACTGGTTGTTGTTGTTCCAGACGTGGTAGTACCACTGGTTGTTGTAGTTCCAGATGTTGTAGTACCACTGGTTGTTGTAGTTCCAGATGTTGTAGTACCACTGGTTGTTGTTGTTCCAGATGTTGTAGTACCACTGGTTGTTGTAGTTCCGGATGTTGTAGTACCACTGGTTGTTGTTGTTCCGGATGTGGTAGTACCACTGGTTGTTGTTGTTCCAGATGTTGTAGTACCACTGGTTGTTGTTGTTCCAGATGTTGTAGTACCACTGGTTGTTGTTCCGGATGTTGTAGTACCACTGGTTGTTGTTCCAGATGTTGTAGTACCACTGGTTGTTGTTGTTCCAGATGTTGTAGTACCACTGGTTGTTGTAGTTCCGGACGTGGTAGTACCACTGGTTGTTGTAGTTCCAGATGTTGTAGTACCACTGGTTGTTGTTTCAGATGTTGTAGTACCACTGGTTGTTGTTCCAGATGTTGTAGTACCACTGGTTGTTGTTGTTCCAGATGTTGTAGTACCACTGGTTGTTGTAGTTCCAGACGTGGTAGTACCACTGGTTGTTGTTCCAGATGTTGTAGTACCACTGGTTGTTGTTGTTCCAGATGTTGTAGTACCACTGGTTGTTGTTTCGGATTGCGTAGTAATACCAGTGGTTGTTGTTCCAGATGTTGTAGTACCACTGGTTGTTGTTGTTCCAGATGTTGTAGTACCACTGGTTGTTGTAGTTCCAGATGTTGTAGTACCACTGGTTGTTGTTGCTCCCGACGTGGTAGTACCACTGGTTGTTGTTGTTCCTGATGTTGTAGTACCACTGGTTGTTGTTCCAGATGTCGTAGTACCAGTGGTTGTTGTTGTTCCAGATGTTGTAGTACCACTGGCTGTTGTTCCGGATGTTGTAGTACCACTAGTTGTTGTTATTCCAGATGTTGTAGTACCACTGGTTGTTGTTGTTCCAGACGTTGTAGTAGCACTGGTTGTTGTTTCAGATGTTGTAGTACCACTGACTGTTGTTCCGGATGTTGTAGTACCACTGGTTGTTGTTCCAGATGTTGTAGTACCACTGGTTGTTGTTCCTGATTTTGTAGTACCACTGGTTGTTGTTGTTCCAGACGTGGTAGTACCACTGCTTGTTGTTGTTCCAGATGTTGTAGTACCACTAGTTGTTGTTCCAGATGTTGTACTACCAGTTGTTGTTGTAACTGTTGTTCCAGATGTTGTAGTACCACTGGTTGTTGTTGTTCCGGATGCTGTAGTACCAGTTGTTGTTGTTGTTCCAGATGTTGTAGTACCACTGGTTGTTGTTCCAGGTGTTGTAGTAGCACTGGTTGTTGTTCCAGATGTTGTAGTACCACTGGTTGTTGTTGTTGATCCAATGGTTATGCTTCTAGTTGTCTCAGATTGAGCTAATTTTAAAGTTTAAGTATCGTTTCAAATTCATTTTTTTCGGAGATTCGGTAAATGTTACAAGTTACGTCGTACCATTGATCAGAAATTTGTAGATGCATGATTAAACTTACATTGTGTATACGTTGTTTTTTTAATGTACTATGAATCGATGATCACCCTCTTCTTACTGTAAGTCCCAAAATATTCGAGGTAAAATTTAATCTTCCACCTTTTATTCGTACTATTAGTTTCATTTTAATTGTGGCTAAATTTGCTTTCAATCGCCAGCAGCTGAAGTGATGGTGTAAATCCAACTAGGGTCCATGCAGGGAGCAAAGGCATTGTTAATCCCCATTGTCCCCAGTATGGTGGTCTACTTTCAGTTGTTGGCAATCAATAGCCCGTTTTTACAATGTATTGTTTAACATAGTTTTCTACTTTCAAAAATACATCCTAGCTGGCTAACTCTTTTTGTGACAATCTAGTTATTTTACGATGACTGGTTATTTGACTACTTGTATGTATTGTGTATGTACAACATTTCTCGTCACTATATTGCTGAATTATTGCCAAGGTGACGGTAAATTTTAACTCACTTACTCACTCTTTTTACTGTGATTTTGTGACGATGAAGGATTGCAAATATCATTGTTGTGAAGGCTTGCTCAATACATTATTTATATCTAATGCAGGATAATTACCATCCCAAATACACAAGCATGACAACCCCTTTTTATGATGTCATACAATGAATTCTGTTGTCGAAAAATCCCTGTTCTTATCTCACACACACTTTGAGTTAACATTGCAAGTTTCCGAGAAATTGGACTGCTTTGGCTGCCCCAGAGCTCGTGGGCTCCTCTCAGCTCGTGAAGGACAAGTCAGAGTCGCCGTTTATAGGAGATAATCCCGTTAGATTTATGACGTCGCTGCTTGCTTGACGATAAGACAGGTCTTCTCTGATAATGATCACCTTGTTGATGTGATGACACATGATAGACAGTTGGAAGTTTCATAATGGTAGAATATACCTACTAAATATGTCTCTAAGATATGTCTGAAGTTATGCAAAGAAATTGATTAAAACGAATGCCTGTCAACTGTACACGCAGTAAATGCTCTTTTCCAACTTAGTATTTTATTCAAATGTGTAAAAAGAAAACTAAGATGAAGTTTGTTTGTATATACTTTTTGTTTTGGTGGGAATGTGGGTCCAAGGTGTGAAAAATATAGTTTATGCTCTTTCGAAAGGTTTGTTAGTTTCAGGGCTGATGAATAATAATTATATATGTTATGCTTTTTAAAAAGGTTTGTTAATTACAGGTCTGATGAACATCGTTTTACTGAAGCACTTGTAAAATTTAGCAATCGATAGAGATAATTCTTGATATATGACCACACACTTACTTGTCAGGGTCTTCACACATGCCTTAATGGTGACTTGGTTGAATGAGAATCCTTTATTGGCAATGACAAGGAGCTCCGTTGAACCAGTTGGACTCGTCTAGAATCGGCAACCAAAAGGATTAGTTATACAAAAATACAGGTATTGAGTTATAGTGATAGGTGTATAAAGAAAAGGAAGGGCAAGCATGGTCAAACGTTTCTTTTTACAACATGAGATTGTCCGAAACAGTCTCATAATAACGGACTGCTGACCATTTCTCTTGCCTTTGAGGTCTTTAACATAGGCGTGCACGTCACCTGATACTGTCTCAGAAGTGCTCTGCTAGGAAATGGTTATGGCCTAATGGTGGTCAGTGCATTATGGCAATGCGTTTCTGCTGGGAAAGTCAGTTAGGAACGTGTTTTGTGAGCATGAACATTTTCGTCTGAGAGACAAAACGTGGACTATCCTTGTGTGCAAACTGCACAATAGTTGGTGCAGGCATGTTTTCTTGATGATAGTTCTGTCACGTGACTGTCACTATTGACAATATGCAATGGTGTTAGTGCAGAGGAGAGATCTTCACAGACCATCACCGACAAATTTACTTGCAGAAAATATATGATTTCTAACCGTCTGGCTAATAGCAGAGGCAACCTGGGACAAGAGTACATCGAGTTGATTGGTTCTTTGAGCTTGTGATAAGTCGAGCCTGGATGTGTGTTATTGAACTAACGCGCCATGTGCACCACTGACATCTTATGCCTCTTATCTTAAGTCTTCAAATCACAAACTGAGACACATTGAACATACTGGTTAGCTCTCTCTCTACCAGTTCTACCAGTTGGAAGTATGCAAATAACCCTCCTTAGTTAGCTTTCATGTTACCCTGCATGATGTAAATAAGCCATACTAATGGCTCAGAGCGATTTGATGACTTTTCCTACCTACGCGCATGGAAGAATATAATTGTCCACGTGCAATGTTCCATTTGTGTTTGGGCGCTTATTTTATTTCTGGCAGTCAATTTACAAAGCCTTTTCCTTTCTGGAGATCAGTCCTAGCATTCATTTGCCATGCTCCCTTACTCGCTATGGAAGAGAAGAAGGGACGGGGCAAAAATATTCATTGCTTAAAAGATGAAAAAGAAGGCTATATAGACCCTCGTTTCACTTGATATAGATGACGTGACATCAAGACATCGTGTATACTCACTGTGATGTGTTTTCTAAAGGAACTGGCCTAGTATATTATTAAACATAATTGAGATAATTGAGTTACAGTAGCCAGGAAAATTCGAAAGTGATAAAGCGAGTTGGATTGCAAGCCTGTTTTGGAAATTGCCATGTGACAAAGGGACACCAATAGTGAATTTCCAACAATGTATTAAGGTGCGAAAATTCTGAACAAGTTCTAGATAGAACACATATTCTGCTATAGTTAGTTAACATCTGTCAGTAGTAAATTATACTCACCTTCAGTGGGAGAGCGGCGTCTGTCACTTCTGTTAGTGAGTAAATCTTGACCCCAGGACTTAAACTCGATATAGTAATTTGATCGATTCCAGCCGGCTCAACAACCGTGAACTTGTCGTTGAACGTTTCAGCGTTCCCTGCTGTGAAGAAAAGTGAAAAGTGGTTCAGTTTGTCTGTGCCTGTGTAAGATGACGGAACTGACACTTTCAACTGATGACGAGACAAGAAAGAGTAATAGTATGATTATTAAAATGTTGGATATACATGTATCATGTCAGTTACTGATGATCTGATCCCATATAAGTAATATTATCATTATGTTTTACAGATTAAAAGAGAGTTTATTGTCCTGGCGCAGTCAGTTTGCTTAGACTCATTATCAGTACAGGTACCCTCGCCTCTTTCACACCCATCCCATACAGAAAACAGGACTTCTCCCAGAGAGGGTTGCCAAGTCGAACCCGAGAACAATGGGGAGACTGACGACAGTGTATTGGGGATGCAAGCGATTCAACAATATAAATAGAGTCATCGGCTTAATCAAAAAGGATAAGATCAAGTTGGTAACAGGAGGCTGCATATGCGTCTATTCCAAAGAAACTTAAAAGCATTATTTTCCATGACGCCCTGGACATGTTCAGGGACCACCCCGAGGTGGACCTCGGACTCAAAGCCACAGGCATTCATAATCACAATATGATGTTTGCATATGTTGCACACTCAAGTAGTGTGTTTGTAAGATAGTTAGATCAAGATATTCTCGGTCAGGTTCTGTGCCTTCCCCATGGGAAGTCCCATCTCCATTACCAGAGGAAGGCTGGCTGGGCAGTGGAGCTGAACAAAATTCTTCTTGGCTTTCAGTAAATGTACGTTTAGTTCAGGGAATATAATTACCCCAATTAAGGTCTACCATGGAGAGGCATTTGTATTATTCAAGAAACCAGTTATCCCCAGTTACCTGTGACTGTGACCTTGGTTCCTACTGTTGACTCTTCAATAAATATAGGTCCAGTAACTGGATCTCCATTATTGACAGCCTGCAAATTAACACAGGCGAGGGGTTTATGTAGTGTAAATGTTATGTTTGGAGACAACTCTCGACACAAAAAGGGCAACAGCCAAATATACCACACCACAAGTTCACTCTAAATACGAATGTATGTATAAGTATAAAAAGTATTGCCAAAAGGGCTAATATTCCGATTGAAAGTTCAGCTTGGAAGAGCTCGTATCTTACATTCCATAATCATATGTTAAAAGAAACATCACGTTAATTTGAATTGTTTCCAGGATATATTCAGAGTCAATTCATCTGGTATTTATTGAACACATAAAACTGTAATTATGAAAACATATCGTCAAATGCCAAACAACCATTCCAGTCATTTAACTAAATATTGTTCTGTGATTGCGTACTTATCCAGACACTGAAGAAGATTTTATTCTCAATGTAACGTAAGTACAGTTACTTACAAGCAAACGATCAATTGTGAAAATCTTCACAGGTTCTGTTCCTGGACTTTCGATAGACATTATCTGTCCCTGGAATTCCTCCCGAACAAGTTCTCTTGTGTTTGTTGTATCAGTCAAAGGACCACTAGTGAGAGTCACTGTGCTTTCAGAATCGCTGTCCTCACACACTTTGGCTGAAATTAAGGGACATGATACAAGTTGTGTTCAACGCGTGTTGAAAATCCTTGTTAAATCACAATACGTGGACAAAAGAGAGGGACAAAGTTATTTAAAAACTATGTAACTGACGTTCGCTACAGGATTCAGGATTAGAGCCTACTGGAATCGTAACATCTTAAAGAACTGAGCATCCTGAGCAATAGGTTCTGTTCCATTGAAATCAAACACGGTGACTTAATTCTATGAAGCTATGCAGTTAAGAAACTAAAACATGAAATTAACATGTTTCACATCCAATTACAGGGACATTAAGCTCCAAGTTTACGACAGGTGGCTATAAAGTAAAATTGTATTTACTCACCTGTAGTCCCACTCGTGGTTGTTGTTCCACTTGTGGTTGTTGTTCCACTTGTGGTTGTTCCACTTGTTGTAGTTCCACTGGTTGTAGTTCCACTTGTTGTAGTTCCACTGGTTGTTGTTCCACTTGTGGTTGTTGTTCCACTTGTGGTTGTTCCACTTGTTGTAGTTCCACTGGTTGTAGTTCCACTTGTTGTAGTTCCACTGGTTGTAGTTCCACTGGTGGTTGTACCACTGGTTGTTGTTGTTCCACTTGTGGTTGTCGTTCCACTTGTGGTTGTTGTTCCACTGGTTGTTGTGCCTAAATAACAAATAGTTTCACATGTGAATATTGATAATTCGCACTGAATGTTTCTCCATTTAAACATACGCAAATGATATGTGAAAATGTAAAAGATAACACGTATTTCCAAAAGTAAAATGTTGTATACTCACCTGTTGTTAAATGTTCGCAGATCTCGATCTTTTCAACATCAGTGTCCTTTGGCACAATTATGCTCGAAAGCTCTTTATTGATAGGAACCTGAAAGAATAATGTGTTCACGTTATTGAATCAAACACAACCTCATGCATAAACCTGGTTAAACAGAACTTAAAATCAGAGCAGCTAAATCTGCAAATGGTTATAAATATGAAGGTGTTTTCAGTTTGGCATTATCTTCTAAGGATAAATACCTTGAAGCTGTCTGTTCCAGGGATTTTCTCTCCTTCAACTTCTTCAAATACTTCCGGCTTCGTTGCTCCCCCCGTTGTTGTAATAGTTACGGGTGCACCCTCTGTTATGTCAAGAACAGTCACAAAGATAGGCTTGCCATTCCTATTGCCACTAACAGATGTGGTTGTATCTACAGGTTGACCATTAACACTGACATCAGTCGGTGTTGTGTCTGTTATAAGAAGAATCTTCTTGGTTCTTGGCTGGACGGCAAATGGTCCCTAAAACATTTTCAAAATTGAAAGGTGTGCAATTTGTTAGTGATAGTACACAGAGGCGTGTATTTTCCAAAGCAACAATTCAGAACCACTAAAAAGAAAACATGCACTCTACTCATTCAAAGGATATTCACAAAAAATTAAAACACCAAGAGCCAATCTTAGAATGCATGCCACGTGATATAGATGTAAAGAATTTGACAGTAGTTGTATCAATTCCATAAAATGGAATGTTTGAACATTCTGAAAAATCTCGTTGAAGCAACACATCAAGGAAATGCCAACTTCAATAAATATGTTGAATTGAGATAGAAAACATACGAATGAATTATACAAACAAGTGAAAACATGTATTTTCATCACAGCGCTTCCTGTTTCCCTTTTGATAATTTCCCTTATAACATACTACCTCCTTTGTTCTTGTATACTATAAGCAAAGTTAAATCTTAGTGCACTTTATGAAATGGTATTCAAAGGTCAACATGAGCAAAATTAAATTCTGTTTTCTTCTGAATAAACATTTCTGAGTGATTGCAGACAAAAATAACAATATGATCAATGTAAGTGAATGTGGAATATGCAAACACACTCTTCAATGGTGCTTGTTATTAAATTCCATAAGATCGTAAGGATAGCTGAAGGTGCTTTTGATGAAAACCGGTTAAGCTGATCGTAGAATTTTTCAGAGGAAGATGAAACTAGTGCTAAAGGGAAAACATGCTGTTTAAACCCCATGCATATTCTCAAATACATATTCCACTACATGTATATCATCCGAAAGATGGTCGACAACTGTGCATGTCTGCCATGTTACATTCATAAAATGCTCACCATAACCTCTTAGTACAATATAGAACAAATTTTATGGATAACAACTTCTTTTTATTCGTGAGTGCGACGTTTCGATACAGATTCTTGTACTATTGTCAATCATAATGGAACATGAAGAAGGGGGAAGCATATATATACTGGATGTTTACTTGCGTTTAGTGAAGTCTGTTTGTTGTCTCTCTAACAAACAAACAGACTTCACTAAACGCAAACTCACCGAAGCCATCCACATCAAACGCCTAAAGCCCACCATCAACCGAGACCAAGGATACCTCATTCCATCCGCTTATGATGCACTCATCCGCCAAGCCCAATCTACTGTATAAACATCTCATTATTATTTGTACATCATTGGCTTCCACGCTTGTCCTTTGTCTACTCTCTGGCTTCATCAGCTTTCTGCCTAGCCAATTATGTTTATTATGTTGTTTTCTTTGTTACATTGTTACATCCAGTATAATATACTTCCCCCTTCTTCATGTTCCATTATGATTGACAATGGTACAAGAATCTGTATCGAAACGTCGCCCTCACGAATAAAAAGAAGTTGTTATCCATAAAGTTTGTTCTAAATTGTACTTCCCAACTTCCAAAATGCCACTCAAAGAAATAACCTCTTAGTAGTTGTTGTGTCAAAACTTACCCCAGGGCTTGCTTCCTCCACAGGGGAATACAGGGAGGGCGATGTTGAAGTTACACTATCAACCAGTGGGCTATCCGACAGTGGGAATTCCAACAGGTTATTCGTTGACAGACCAAGGTCGTCTGGTGTTGGTGTGGCTGCATTATCCTGTGGGTTCATCAAGTCTACCTTGCTACAAGGGGTACCTGGAAGTACATATCGTCCGGTTGTAAGTATAGTTGTGATTTATCATGTTTGTAAAGACCAATACCGATTAAACAGAGATGACACAAATCTTAAACTATCAACATCGTCCTTTTTTCCTGCTTCCCCTATTGCTTGGTGTATGGCCACATAGCCGCCAAACTGTTGATGAATTATGACTGTACCGATGTTGTGGTAGCTGCTCCTTTCACATACTAATATGTGAAAGTTTCAGTTTTATAAGGGTTCATTATTCTCGGGGGGAAAAAACACTCATCGCATCATCCGTAGTAACAATTGTTCTTACATAGTTAACCTCGTTAATTGGGCCTGATCATTCCGAACATTTTTTGAAAACAACGTCTATTTTTATATGTTCAATCAAGACTCTGGCGATTTCACCAAAAACTGTATAATTAACATTAATAAAGCTCCAGAATATATATAGGGTAACGCACCATGAGATTTTATGAATGTTTGGTGCCTCGATTTTTACATGATTTCATCCCGCATAGTGTCTCAGCCTATTTTGGAAGTGATTGTAGCCTTCGATGTTGTAAGAACGTCGTGAATTTAGGATAACTTCTTGGTGTGTGGTCCTGTAGATGGGTGACCACGTTAGGCAGCTTGACTCCTGAGAGTTTCTAGGACTTCAGTCCTGTCCCACAACGAAGCACATGTGACAACTGTGGTCTCACTTTAGGCAAGTGAGTTTGTTCGAAATTACCTTTGCTCAGCCAGCAGAATATGGGTACCCGGCGGGATATTCGGGGTAATAGTGAACTGTCTATTTGTATGCGCTTTGAGCATGCACTTGGTGTATGGAATTAAGCGCCACAGAAGTTCACATTATTATTATCATGATTATTATTGTTACCTGCCGTAAGTCTATTTCATCTTCATTTAAGACGTAACACTGACATTTGATTTGGCTAAATTTCAAACTGACCTTTTGAACAGAGGAAGTATGCAAAGATTTGGCATTAGAATTTTCTTAATGGCAAAGGCGACCCCCTTTGTTATGGAGTCGATAGAACACTAAAAGTGTATTCTGATGAAATTTTATGTTAATACACCTTGTTGATAATTTCGGCTTCAATCAATCTACAATTCTGACGAAGTGCATAACCATAAGCTTTTCTCATAGGTTTCTACATCTGGAGTCGTTATGATGGCCTATCATCCTGTCCTATCCGGAACATAATATCGGATGAATACCTTGAACTGGGTCAAAACTCTACTTTAATAATTCAGTAAAGGGAGTAACGACCTAAGGTTCTCAAAAATGTATGGAGATTCAATTGGAATCCGGTTGGAATTAGAGGTCATTTTCAGTGTACACTACGGACAGCTTTAATGTATGCGCGCCACACTCTTGGGCCCCCTCTAGGTCTGATTTCTGCCTAATGTCTTCTGTTTTCACAAATACCATACTGTTTGGGATTTCGAAATTTGCCTTGGAGTATAAGCGGATATTGAAAGGTACCCGCCTAAAAAGCTATTATTTGACAACTTCAAATGTTTGTGAAATTATTTTAGTGGCTTTGATCTTATTTATTGACACTATCCAAGGAACATTTACAGCAATATTCACTATATGTACATCTACAACACATGGTATGGTTTCCAAAAGGGTCACATGACTTGAACGTATTGCTGTATCGTCGAAATTTAGTGAGTGATTGAGTTCATGTTTAACGTCACATCGGCAATATTGCAGCCATATCATGACGAGAATAGTTTTTCTTTGAAGGACAGTAAAACTACTAGAGTATCACAGCTCTTAATCTAAAACTAGTACGCTATCATAAAAAAGATATCACTATAGACCGAAAATGACGTCTGATTAATTCTTGATGTGCTGATGATATACGGCTTATATTTTTACCAATCTTAAAAGATATACACGTGATAAAATAGTCGTAACGTTTGTTTCTATGACGTAAATTTATTTCGAACAGAAGTTATTGTTATGTATTGCTGACAAAAACACCTTACTTATCTAAACAAATGAAAGATAAATATTTGGTAAATAATAATTAAATATTACCTAGTAAACAATTGCTTTTGTTAAAAAATCGACAACTAAGTGAATAGAGCAATTCAATAAAAATTTGACAGCAAAACCAAATTTGACAGCAAAACCAAAGGACCCTATAGTAATGATTTCATGAATGAAATAAAACTAGAAGTAACATTTAGCACATTATTTCAGTTCTAATAGCTACAGTGTGGCCAAACTACACTTATTTATCAGAACATTACTTGCCTTTAAAAGGATGGCTTTTATGGCAAACATATTTTGTTGTGTAAGGGTAGTTATGGCATATTCTATTACAAGAATAAAGATTCTGCATGCAGGATGTATGTAGGATTTTGCTCATGATACCAATCAATAACAAAATATACAAAATTAAAATACACTATCGGCATATCACCATAAAATATGCAAATATGCCATAACGTGTCTACCATGTTCTGTCTGTCACATTGTTAGGTATATAGATAGAGAATACTAAACGATGGCTTCATAATACCATATTTATGAAACGAGTGAATGGTTTGGTATCTAACCAGCGAAAGCGAGTTAGATACCAATACCATTCACGAGTCTCATAAATATGGTATTACACGGGACATAGTTTAGTATTTTATTTATTACTCAGCCAACATTAGCAAAATAGTAAAGCAAGGTCTAATACTATTGTGACAGAGGTATTAGCATTGTGACGTCATAACTGTAAGCCAGTTTTACGTCATACGTACGGCAGCACGTAATATTATTACACAATGTGTAATAACATTGTAAAATTATTAAACATTGATATCTTCAACGGGTGAGTAATAAAACGGTATAGAACTTTTTGCTCTTTTATGTACATTATGACAGTGATGCATCCATTGCTATTGTTCTAGGGATCATAAGGTTACCAAGATTGATTCCCACATCTGATGCCACATATTGTATGCACAACACGTGCAACTATCTTCTGACAAGACCTATACTACATTTTTTATGTTCCAGCTCGACATTTGCTGTTCCAAATACTGTTCCGAGATAGTGCTTATCTAAACCGTAACCATTCAAACGTAACGTAGTGTAATATATGATTATTCAGTGTGCGTATGTAATCACCTGTAGTTCCACTAGTTGTAGTTGTTCCACTTGTGGTTGTTGTTCCACTAGTTGTAGTTGTTCCACTTGTGGTTGTTGTTCCACTTGTTGTAGTTCCACTGGTGGTTGTACCACTAGTTGTTGTTCCACTGGTTGTTGTTCCACTGGTTGTTGTTCCACTGGTTGTCGTTCCACTGGTTGTTGTGCCTAAATAACAAATAGTTTCACATGTGAATATTGATAATTCGCACTGAATGTTTCTCCATTTAAACATACGCAAATGATATGTGAAAATGTAAAAGATAACACGTATTTCCAAAAGTAAAACGTTTTATACTCACCTGTTGTTAAATGTTCGCAGATCTCGATCTTTTCAACATCAGTGTTCTTTGGCACAATTATGCTCGAAAGCTCTTTATTGATAGGAACCTGAAAGAATAATGTGTTCACGTTATTGAATCAAACACAACCTCATGCATAAACCTGGTTAAACAGAACTTAAAATCAGAGCAGCTAAATCTGCAAATGGTTATAAATATAAAGGTGTTTTCAGTTTGGCATTATCTTCTAAGGATAAATACCTTGAAGCTGTCTGTTCCAGGGATTTTCTCTCCTTCAACTTCTTCAAATACTTCCGGCTTCGTTGCTCCCCCCGTTGTTGTAATAGTTACGGGTGCACCCTCTGTTATGTCAAGAACAGTCACAAAGATAGGCTTGCCATTCCTATTGCCACTAACAGATGTGGTTGTATCTACAGGTTGACCATTAACACTGACATCAGTCGGTGTTGTGTCTGTTATAAGAAGAATCTTCTTGGTTCTTGGCTGGACGGCAAATGGTCCCTAAACGTTTTAAAAATTGAAAGGTGTGCAATTTGTTAGTGATAGTACACAGAGGCATGTAATTTCCAAAGCAACAACTCAGAACCACTAAAAATGAAACATGCACTCTACTCATTCAAAGGATATTCACAAAGAATTAAAAAATCAAGAACCAATCTTAGAATACATGTCACGTAATATAGATATAAAGAATTCGACAGTAGTTGTATCAATTCCACAAAATGGAATGTTTGAACATTCTGAAAAATTTCGTGAAAACAAACACGTCAAGGACATGTCAACTTCAATAAATGTGTTGAATTGAGATAGAAAGCATAAGAATGAATTATACAAAAACGAGAATACATGTATTTTCATCACAGTGTTTTACAATTCATCATGAAAGGTAAACTGTAATGTGGGCCGATGGTGACTTATTGCATGCAATCATTCCATCAAGTTCATCATCTTGACACATTTTGTTTCACGTGTAGGTCTTGAGATAGGCAACACGAATCATATAGTATTTTCTTACAAGTTTTTTGTTTACATAACTAAGAGTCAAGTCATGATCATGGCTGTTGTGTCATATCACATAGCATTGCAACATAAATATGCATAGTTCCTCAAGCAGTGTTTTACATTTTCCAGGTAAGTGTTTGAAATATATTGAGGGTTGGATATTGAAATACATTTTTCATAGTTAATGTCCTGAGGTTTCCATTATTGTTAGAGCTTATGACAAGTAAGATATTCATCTTCCATACCACGTTGGTGCATGCAGTAATAACTCTATTCCTAACCATTTATTAAAGCCTTATAATCGTGTTAAGAGGTATGGCTATGCCAGATATATAGATACTTATTATGCTCTAATAAAGGTACGAACTCTCCATACAGTCTGTTCATGAGTCACGAATATGAAGTTGTTTCTGTAATCTTGATATTCCGAGAGTTGCCAGATAGAAACCATCAACAAAAACACAAGCAGCAATATTTCGAACTGGTCCATGAACAACTGCGCTCCCTATTTCACTTTTGATAAACTCCTTTGTAACATACCACCACCCCGTCCATATATACTAACTGAATATAAGCAAAGGTAAACCTTAGTGCACTTCACTAAATGCTATTCTAACATCAACACATCAACACTGTCAAAATTAAAATCTGTTTTCTTATGAATAAAGATTTGTGCGTGATTGCACACAAATAACAACATGATCAACGTCAGTGAATGTGGGATAAACAAACATACTCTTCAATGGTGCTTATTATTAAATTAAGGATAGGTGAAGGGGTTTTTTGATGAAAACTTTGCATACAAAATGGTCCATGAAAGTCTAAAACGATCCAGTTTGACATAACCTCACTCAGCTGTTAAATCAACCGGTTAAGCTGATTTTTCAGAGATAGATGAAACTAGTGCTAAAGGGTAAACATGCTGTTTAAACCCCGTGCATATTTTCAAATACATGTATTCCACTACATGTATATCATCAGGAAGATGGTCGACAATTGTGTTTGTGCATGTCTGCCATGTAACATTTATAAAATGCTCACCATAACCTCTCAGGGGTTGTCGTGTCAACACTTACCCCAGGACTTGTTTCCTCCACAGGGGAATACAGGGAGGGCGATGTTGAAGTTACACTATCAACCAGTGGGCTATCCGACAGTGGGAATTCCAACAGGTTATTTGCTGACAGACCAAGGTCGTCTGGTGTTGGTGTGGCTGCATTATCCTGTGGGTTCATCAAGTCTACCTTGCTACAAGGGGTACCTGGAAGTACATAACGTCCGGTTGTAAGTATAGTTGTGATTTATCATGTTTGTAATGACCAACAGCGACTAAAGAGAGATGACACGAATCTAACCTATGAACATCGTCATTTGTTCCTGCTTCCCCTATTCCTTGGTTTATGGCCACAGAGCCGCCAAACAGTTGATGAATTATAACTGACCAATGTCCTTTCACATACTTATAGGTCAAAGTTTCAGTTTTAAAAAGGGTTCATATTCTCGGAGAGGAATCGACTTATCGTATCATCCTTAGTCGCCATGCCCTATCAGTCTGAATCGTTATTTAAAAAAAAAAGCACAAACAATATTGACTTTAATATGTTCAAAGAAGACTGTTCCATATTCTTGAAAATCGTCTGTTTGGAAATTTGATTACCCGAGCGATTTCCCTAGGATCTCTCTCATTCAAATCAATAAGGCTCCAATGTATGTATGAACTGAGGCACATTATGATTTTAAAAACGTTCGGGACCTAGATTTCCGGCACGGTTTTATCCCCAGAATTGTCATAATGTCATCATTGAGAAATCGTAGACTGTTTTAGCCAATGTTTGAAGTAGTCGCTACTTTACGATATTGTAAGAATGTCATTAATCCAGGATAGTCCCCATATCTGTCGGGAATTTTCATCATCATACTTCGCCTCAGATAGTTTTTTCAAGAATCTGCTTCATTAACACCTGTTTTTATTCAAATTCGCTATTCGAACTGAGTGAGTTATTTAAAATTTTACGTTACATCGGCAATATTTCAGCCATATCGTGATGACAAAAAGTTATGTACTACGAACAAAATATATTCATACCTTTTAAAAATCTGGCAGCGAAGGACAGTATAACGACCAGATTATCACAAATTAATAAAAACTAGATTAAGTTCAGTGTAAAATGTTAAATCATTTCAAAACAACACAATATAAAATCTTATCGCCAGCAACTGAAGGTAGATTACCATACTAAGGACCATGGGGACTTACAGTGCCTTTGCTATCTTGTTTGAGTGTCATTTTTAAAAGTTGAGACGTACAATATAGAACAACTTGTATGGATAACACCAAGCATGGACCAGGATTTACACCATCCCCTCAGCCGATGGCGATGGTAGGGAAATTTAGCCATAATCAAAACTAACACATATTCTACGTTTTAAAAGCATGGAAATTACCTATCCTCTCAGGAGGACAATAATTTTACGATACTTTCACCCCCTTTGAGGATACAGCCACTAACAATCGCAGTTGCTAATGTATACTACCTTTTATAATAAAATAACATTTATCTATTTACAAAATATTTGGTTAAAATTTTTTCTAATAATTCTATTTCTATTAAAATTCCAATTATTACATGATAATTTACATCTTAAAAAAGATAATTAATTGAAATATTTAAATTTTGTGATGGAAAAATCAATACAGTGAAGCAGGACATGCTTCATCGTGATTCCTTCATCACAAGGGATGCAAAACAGAGGATCTTCACCTTTGAGTCAATATTCGTGAGTGTACCTAGCATGGCCAATGCGACATCGCCGCATAATGACCCCCTCAAATCTGGTCTGATACCTACTTGGGTGTCCTACTTCTTTTGCATCAGATCACGGATTTAAGATCTAATGATAGATTTGTAATCAGAGTATGGAATGAGAAGTGGTGTCACATATTTGTTGAGTGCTGCTTTGGCAGCAAAATCAGCCATTCTGTTACCAGAAATGCCAACATTGGCTGGGTAACCAACAAAAGACTATGTCGCATTGGCCAGTTGCAAGTTCATTATATAATTCAATAATTTCAGTTAAAAGTGGATGTGTACTGGATAGGTTTTTAATAGCCTGAAGGCACGAAATGGAGACAGAAAAGATTATACATTGTTCATCTTTAGGGTGTCTTTGAATATATTTAAGAGCTGTTAATATGGCGTTCGCTTCTGCTGTAAAGATAGAGCTGTTATCCGGTATTCTAGAAGATAGTGTTAGGGATCCAATGACAGTGGCACAAGCAACTGCGCCACCATCCTTGGACCCATCTGTAAATAAGGATTATATTTACTTTTTAATTGATTATATTGGTTGTATATATTGTAATTCATTAGTTAGTTAGTAATTCATTAGTCAACTTGTGGCCTCATTAATTGCCAAGGAGGAGAAGAAAGAAGACGGGAAGGAGATATATTTTCCAGCTCAATGCCTGGAACAGAAATGAATGGTTTAACTCTTAGCCAAGAGATGGAACAAGAGAAAACTTTTTGTTGCACAAATCCTAATAAAATGGATTAAAGACACAGTTAAATGCAGAGTTAGACTCGTTAGAATATAGTTTTGTTATATACTGCAAGGATAGGTTTATACGGCGTTGGTTAAGGGATGGCTCATCTGCCTCATCATAGAAACTGTCAACAGGAGAAGTTCTAAAAGACCCAATACAAAGACTTAGGCCTTTGTGGTGGACAGAATCAAGTAGTTTTAGATTGCTTTTGCAGGCTCCACCATATACGATGGAGCCACAATCAAGTTTTGATCGCACCATTGATCTATATAAGTGAAGGAGGGTAGTTTTATCCCCTCCCCACTTTAAATAGAAACGAAATTCAACATATCAAGTGCCTTCAGGCATTTAGCTTTAAGAGATATAATATGTGGCAGGAAAGTTAAGTGTGAGTCGAAAATACGACCCAAGAACTTGGCCTCCTTAACAACTTTGATTGGTGTGACATTTGGAAATTGTTCAGGGTCTTTATGCGGTTTGTATTTACAGCAGAAATGTATACAATTAGTTTTGGATTTAAAAAATTTAAATCCGTTTTCAAGACACCATTTATCCGTTTTGTTTAAACACAACTGCAGTTGCCGTTCTCGAACTGAGCCATTGAACACAGAAATGCATCCAACATTTGACGTCAGACATTTTCTTATTGCAAAAGTGACCCTCACAGCTATGGAGTTAATAGCCTAAAATATACCTATCATCTTAGTGTGTGAACTTATTATACTTTTTAAATGTCTCAGAAGGTGTCCTTATCGTCAACATTTACATCGAGAATCCTAACAATTGAAGTACAAATCACTTATGGAGAGCCCCTTGAAATAGGTAAAACATTCGTTCAACGTATTTAATTAATTGCAATGTTGACTGCAAAACTGAAGGACATATCCTACATGCACACATGAAAATATTCAGAATTCTCGGCTGACAAATGAAACAGTAGATGGGTTCTCAAGCTCGGTTGCTGGTTAGGATATTATATATTATATATTATATTGCATGTTATAAAAATGACACTGAAAATGAGTCTTTCCTGTGCTGAGTGAACTTCATTGTTACAGACATAGACAATAAAAATGATTTTCTTTCTCTTTTTTTGCGTTCAATGTGCCTCCGATAGCAGTTTATAAATACGGCCCGGGCTTCGATATGGATTTGTCAATAGCCATGACCATGGACATAGCACATAAGTAAATAAATATATAAGCTGTGAAGCACAGACATGTGCTCCAGATTAATGTCAGTCAACGTATCATTCATACAATAAGAATCCTAACAACTGGACATTCAGAATATTTTATATCCATTGCCTCTGGAAGTCTAGAGCCTCTGTCAACATGTGTAACACACATCATTTGTAACACACAGCATACCCTGTAAACATAGGTTTCATCATCTGTAACACACATCATACTCTGTCAAAATAGGTTTCATCATCTGTAACACACATCATACTCTGTCAACATAGGTTTCATCATCTGTAACACACACCATACTCTGTCAACATAGGTTTCATCATTTGTAACACACATCATACTCACCAGTCGTTCCACTTGTTGTGGTTGTTCCACTTGTGGTTGTTGTTCCACTGGTCGTAGTTCCACTAGTTGTTGTTCCACTGGTCGTAGTTCCACTAGTTGTTGTTCCACTGGTCGTAGTTCCACTAGTTGTTGTTCCACTTGTTGTGGTTGTTCCTATTAAATGTACACACATATATGCTCGCGGTCTTTATTTACATACATTTAGAGGTTTTCTAAAAGTAAATGTTTGTTGCCTTCCCAGCGGAAGGTTTTCACTATTCAGAACTAGCTTAAATATACATTAACAAATGGTTAAAGATCAGCATACCAACATTTATTTATCCCTGGCGAGACATTGATTGACCCCGGTGTCTTGAATTCTCTCAGAATATCAATAGCTTCCAAAATTCCAGTGAGTTTTTCACAAATTAGAAAAATATTGTGTCAATTATTGGAAACAATTTCCTTTGAAACCCGTGGGTGATTTTGAGTTTGTACAAATGCTTTTACATTTAGTGTGCTGTGGCTGATTAATACTAAAGCTGTATATACCCCTTATCCCTGTCCACACGTATCAACGCATGGAGTTAGCCAGTCAACAGAAGTAGTAACACTTCCAGATGACGTTTCTAAAGTCTTCCAAATTACACACTGAAATTGCTAACTGAATCGATGACGAAAACCCGCTGACATTCTCTATCTATGTGTACTCATGCCTAATTATAGACTGTACTTCCTTATTTGCAACATTTCTCTTTTCAGAAGTATGATATAACACAATTATTATGGAAGGAAACTGGTCAGATTCAAAGTTTGATAAAACATATGTTCTGTTAATCGAGAAAGGTCAAACCCTTGTATGCTAAATCATAAAGTTCTGAAACACATATGCAACAGTTCACAAAGCGTGTAACTACTATCGTTGTTATCATAATTGGAAATATCCCTATGAAAGAATGAATAAACAACAGCGTTTTCAGGTTCCCTGCATACATAGATATAGTTACTCATGTGTTATTAATATCTTACAGATAATATATTATCACCAAAGACAATAAAGTCTCTAAAGGTACCTATTGCATGAGTTAAGCCATTCAACATTTCAACATCTTAGATTTACGCATCACGTTTCATAGATATTATTGCCTTCAAAACACTTTATCACAAGAATTCCAAAAGTGTTTAAGTTAATGCCATACTACGACACTTTCTAAAACTTAAAAGAAACAAATGAGCTAGGAGCAAGACACAGAGCAAGAGTAAACACGCAAAATATTAGGAGCCCATCAGTTATTCATCTTTCACATTATTTCGAAATTCGAAAATATTATATCCTTGTAAAAGAAATAGACAAATTAATTGAAAAGTTCCTTCCTAGTTTTCCAACAAAAGTAATAACAACTATTCCATAAACAAAAAGATTGTTCCATTATGTACAAACTAATGTCTACTCAGCTATTGTAATCAAATATTCTCACAACACGGTTTGTATCAATCAGATCTTTGATTCTTTTCGTGAAGTAACTAACAAACGGCATATTTGTGAGAGATGGGACTGATGATATCCTATTACTTCTGTTTGCTGATGATGTAACATTAGCAGATGACACTGTTATTGGTTTGCAGAAGAAACTTGATTTGTTAGCAACGTATTGTGATAAATGGGGTTTACAGGTAAACTTGGATAAATCCTGCATCGTCGTGTTTAGAAATGGAGGCTATGTTAAATACACACTGAGAATGGACGTATGCTAGGGAAAAGGTTAATGTTGTATCATATTATAAATATTTAGGTATAATGTTCTTATCAAGACTTGTGTGGTCAACGGCATGTGAAACGTTAGCCAATCAAGCTAAAACGGCCTCCTTTCGCACTTGGCAGCGTATTAAGAAATATCCTTTAATCCCACTGAATATAATTACTCAAATATTTGATACCAAAATAGCACCCATACTGTTATATGGTTCTAAAATATGGGTTATACAGTAAGAGAAATTATTGAAAAGATACACAGCTCTTTCTTGGAGAAATACCTTGATGTCAGTAAATATGTATCTTGTAAAGCTATACTTTATACTTTATACAAGGCTATTAACCCATTCGACGTCGTAGGCCGGAAAACCGGCAAGACGTCACCAGTCCCCGACACCGTAGGCCGGAAAACCGGCCAGGCAGTAGTCGCATTAAAATGATATATAATTTTAGGAACCTAACTAAGATATGATTCATTTATCAAATCTATCACTTTAAATAATGCCTGAAAACACTTATTACATTTCAAATGGCCATATATAATCGACAGAATTAGAATTATATACTATTTTTCGCAATGTTATTGAAAACAACGATTCTTGGACACATGCTTCGGCAACGGGTCCACATCAGAGTTGTCAAAAGAGCAATGTAACGATGTTTCGAGATAATATTTAACCAAATTGAATAAACGGAAAAATAAAATCAACAACAGTACTCATACAAGTTGTCAAATGTACGTTACAAATTACTATTTCCATCTTTGTTGTGCGATCGTGTAATCTAATTCAAGTGACATCTCGGACACGATGTTTAATGCTAAAATATATGCATTAAACTTTCTTGTCACAGGTCATAACGTAGCACGATACGTCCACTAAGTTCAATAGGTTGTAACACGTTCAGAATAGCATGATTTACACAAAAGTTTTCGTCTGAACCTGCGGGTTTTCGTTTACGACGACAGTATCCACTTCTGTTATTTGATTGGCTGCCTTAGGTCACATGTCTGATTTTGACCAATCACGATCCTTATAACAGACTGAGGCAAATGAGCGTCATAAGAACCAATCTTTATCCAATAAAATCGCTTCTTACAACTGTGAAAATACTCTTCACGAGGCTAGGGTACAGTGATATTGTTGATGTTCAGAGCTTTCGAACGATACCCGCCATCAAACGAATCGCCTCACATGTTATTCATACGAAGCTTCGAAAACGGAGGTATTTCACGCTGCTGTATCATGTTACTGAGCGGAAAGCCACAGATATCGGGAAATAGACGACCATAAGTATTAATTCAGAAATCTTTTTCCGATTACGTAACAATGAAAATATAAAAGAAAAAGGTAAGGGGATATTATGACGTTACAAATGGAAAAAAAATCGCCTCATTTTTTTGCTTCCTTCGTGGTTTATCTGGACATATAAATGTGTAAGCTTGCATTTTCATTAAACATTAACTTATTTAAGTTGTAGTCGTGTTACTTGAATAATATGAGAAAAAATAACTTTCATATTTATAAACAGTAGGATTAGACCTTTCACATGGTGTATGATATGTAGTAGTAATAATGATTTACCAGCTGATATTTTGATTGATAAACATAGGCTTCATCTATGACCTCAGAGTCTCTCGGAACTCGGTGTCATGACAGTAAATCCCTCTGGTTGACTGATGTTGAAAGAGTTGAACATGGAAAATAATCGCTTTCCAAAGGCATGTTATTTAATGCTTAAGTCATATGACGACCATGGTGGTGTCAGTTGGGTGTCACGTGTTCGTACCTTGTTAATGGAGATTGGTTTTTCATATGTATGGATCTCCCAAGATTGTAGAGATATAACAAGTTTTATGCAATGTTTTAAACAGAGATGTTAAGATAATCTTTTTCAAATATGGCAAGGTAAATTAAGCTCACCACCATTTCTGCATACTTATTCAGTGTACAAGACTGTACATTATGAAAGTAACTCCGTAAAGAGACCTAGTACGCATTCCTTAAAACAAAAACAAAAACAAAAAATTGGCAACGCCATCTTAGTGTCCAAGTGTACACTCCGAGTCAGGTACCTCCTTGTTTCTGAAGAAGTTTCAAATGCAATCCATCTGAGTGACTGACATCTTTTGAGCATTTCTAATGAAGCCATCTTAAAAGTCTTATTCGCTTAAATCAGATTGATGGTTCCATTCGGTCCAAGAAATGCGAAGCATTCTTAAACATAAGGTACATATGTGCAGCCTTACCTGTTGTCTCGTGCTGGCATATGACAATTTCAGATACCGAGCTAGTTTCTGGCACAAGAATTTTTGATACTGGACCATTGACGGGAACCTGAACATGAAAAAAAAGCAACTTACAACTTTCACATAATCACTGTATACATCAACATATACCATGCAAAGGAAAGTTTATACATTCAAGACTATAGACATCGAACATATAGGCTAATCAATAAAAGCGGAGATCAGGCATTTTAAAAGAAAGCAGTCAAAAGAACTGGGAATCACTTCTTGAAATGTGCAGCGTCTAAACCTTGAACAAATACTTACTTCATAAAGAGAAGGATTTGCTGGATCCGGATTGCCCTCAATTTCTTGGAAGACTTCAGGTTTGTCTTTTCCAGCTGGAGTGATTACTCTCACTGGATCTGTACTTGGTGTAAGTGGCACAGTAGTGAGGAAAACGGGTGTGCCATCAACGGTGCCTTCGGTACTGCTAGAGGTATCAACTGGTGTCCCATTGACTGTGAAGTCGTCAGGTTTCTCTTTGGTTACCAAGATAATCTTATCAGTCGAAGGTTTGACAGTGAACTCAGTATCCTACAAAGTTCAAACAAATACTTTATTAACTTCACTCGATCATTGTTTCAGTACAATCAAACGGTAAAATACAAATCTTCTTTGCAGTCATACTTTCGTCAATCCAATGTTTTCACACAAACCTTTGAAACTGCTTCAGCATACCATATAGATTATCATTCACTCCATGAGCGTTTATTCACATCCGAAAATGTTATGTACGTTGTTTTCTCATTCAGCACATACTCTCTACAAATATACCTGAGGGTTGGTTGTTTCCTGAGAAGGCACTGAAGTGAAGATCGTTGGAGATGTGCCCTTCACTGAGTCAACGAAGGGTGACTCTTCCAAAGGTATTTCCGACAGAGGGTTGTCTCCTCCATTACCGACTGGGGATGATGTCGGTGCTGGTGATGGGTTCTCACTTGGGTTCATCAGATCAATCTTGTCACATGGGGTCGTTTCTGTAACGATGTCATACAACCATGGGTCATAACATCTTCTGGAAGTATTTGTGAAAGCAGGTCGTACGTCTTCATTCTTTTATCTAAAATAACCAATACTAACTAACCCAGCACATCGGGGATATGACAACCACACTTATACATATATATCACATCAACAATATCGCAACTGTGCACATCCAAGCTGGGGACATAATTGTATTGGTTTTTCGGCATTAACAAAGAAATTTGGGGGCAAAAGTGTCAAACTTCGAAATTTTGTCTGACAAAGCATTGTAAAAGGACATACATTAACATTTTAGTACTGAACCACAACCTAAACTAGTGACATTAATTCTTTTACCCGTTGTTGTTCCACTGGTAGTGGTTGTTCCACTTGTGGTTGTTGTACCACTGGTTGTGGTAGTTCCACTTGTGGTTGTCGTTGCACTGGTTGTAGTTGTTCCACTTGTGGTTGTCCCTAATGGAAACAATTGAATTATATATGTGCTTCCAGAGTTTGCAGTTTATCAACAAAAACAGGACATTTAACCATTGTCGTCATCAGACACGGTATTTGAGTTATATCACAGATCTATGTCTTTGACTTGTTTCTGAGCTTCAAGTAACAAACAAACAAACAGTTTAATATCCAAGTGTACAATCCGAGTCAGGTTACTCATTGTTTTTGAAGATGTTTCAAATGCAATCCATCTGAGTGACTGACATCTATTGAGCATTTCTAATGAAGCCATCTTAAAATCTTATTCGCTTAAATCAGATTGATGGTTCCATTCGGTCCAAGAAATGCGAAGCATTCTTAAACACAAGGTACATATGTGCAGCCTTACCTGTTGTCTCGTGCTGGCATATGACAATTTCAGATACCGAGCTAGTTTCTGGCACAAGAATTTTTGATACTGGACCATTGACGGGAACCTGAACATGAAAAAGCAACTTACAACTTTCACATAATCACTGTATACATCAACATATACCATGCAAAGGAAAGTTTATACATTCAAGACTATAGACATCGAACATATAGGCTAATCAATAAAAGCGGAGATCTGGCATTTTCAAAAGAAAGCAGTCAAAAGAACTGGGAATCACTTCTTCAAATGTGCAGCGTCTAAACCTTGAACAAATACTTACTTCATAAAGAGAAGGATTTGCTGGATCCGGATTGCCCTCAATTTCTTGGAAGACTTCAGGTTTGTCTTTTCCAGCTGGAGTGATTACTCTCACTGGATCTGTACTTGGTGTAAGTGGCACAGTAGTGAGGAAAACGGGTGTGCCATCAACGGTGCCTTCGGTACTGCTAGAGGTATCAACTGGTGTCCCATTGACTGTGAAGTCGTCAGGTTTCTCTTTGGTTACCAAGATAATCTTATCAGTCGAAGGTTTGACAGTGAACTCAGTATCCTACAAAGTTCAAACAAATACTTTATTATCTTCACTCGATCATTGTTTCAGTACAATCAAACGGTAAAATACAAATCTTCTTTGCAGTCATACTTTCGTCAATCCAATGTTTTCACACAAACCTTTGAAACTGCTCGTCAGCATACCATATAGATTATCATTCACTCCATGAGCGTTTATTCACATCCGAAAATGTTATGTACGTTGTTTTCTCATTCAGCACATACTCTCTACAAATATACCTGAGGGTTGGTTGTTTCCTGAGAAGGCACTGAAGTGAAGATCGTTGGAGATGTGCCCTTCACTGAGTCAACGAAGGGTGACTCTTCCAAAGGTATTTCCGACAGAGGGTTGTCTCCTCCATTACCGACTGGGGATGATGTCGGTGCTGGTGATGGGTTCTCACTTGGGTTCATCAGATCAATCTTGTCACATGGGGTCGTTTCTGTAACGATGTCATACAACCATGGGTTATAACATCTTCTGGAAGTATTTGTGAAAGCAAGTCGTACGTCTTCATTCTTTTATCTAAAATAACCAATACTAACTAACCCAGCACATCGGGGATATGACAACCACACTTATACATATATCACATCAACAATATCGCAACTGTGCACATCCAAGCTGGGGACATAATTGTATTGGTTTTTCGGCATTAACAAAGAAATTTGGGGGCAAAAGTGTCAAACTTCGAAATTTTGTCTGACAAAGCATTGTAAAAGGACATACATTAACATTTTAGTACTGAACCACAACCTAAACTAGTGACATTAATTCTTTTACCCGTTGTTGTTCCACTGGTAGTGGTTGTTCCACTTGTGGTTGTTGTACCACTGGTTGTGGTAGTTCCACTTGTGGTTGTCGTTGCACTGGTTGTAGTTGTTCCACTTGTGGTTGTCCCTAATGGAAACAATTGAATTATATATGTGCTTCCAGAGTTTGCAGTTTATCAACAAAAAAACAGGACATTTAACCATTGTCGTCATCAGACACGGTATTTGAGTTATATCACAGATCTATGTCTTTGACTTGTTTCTGAGCTTCAAGTAACAAACAAACAAACAGTTTAATATCCAAGTGTACAATCCGAGTCAGGTTACTCATTGTTTTTGAAGATGTTTCAAATGCAATCCATCTGAGTGACTGACATCTATTGAGCATTTCTAATGAAGCCATCTTAAAAATCTTATTCGCTTAAATCAGATTGATGGTTCCATTCGGTCCAAGAAATGCGAAGCATTCTTAAACACAAGGTACATATGTGCAGCCTTACCTGTTGTCTCATGCTGGCATATGACAATTTCAGATACCGAGCTAGTTTCTGGCACAAGAATTTTTGATACTGGACCATTGACGGGAACCTGAACATGAAAAAACAGCAACTTACAACTTTCACATAATCACTGTATACATCAACATATACCATGCAAAGGAAAGTTTATACATTCAAGACTATAGACATCGAACATATAGGCTAATCAATAAAAGCGGATATCTGGCATTTCAAAAGAAAGCAGTCGAAAGAACTGGGAATCACTTCTTCAAATGTGCAGCGTCTAAACCTTGAACAAATACTTACTTCATAAAGAGAAGGATTTGCTGGATCCGGATTGCCCTCAATTTCTTGGAAGACTTCAGGTTTGTCTTTTCCAGCTGGAGTGATTACTCTCACTGGATCTGTACTTGGTGTAAGTGGCACAGTAGTGAGGAAAACGGGTGTGCCATCAACGGTGCCTTCGGTACTGCTAGAGGTATCAACTGGTGTCCCATTGACTGTGAAGTCGTCAGGTTTCTCTTTGGTTACCAAGATAATCTTATCAGTCGAAGGTTTGACAGTGAACTCAGTATCCTACAAAGTTCAAACAAATACTTTATTATCTTCACTCGATCATTGTTTCAGTACAATCAAACGGTAAAAATACAAATCTTCTTTGCAGTCATACTTTCGTCAATCCAATGTTTTCACACAAACCTTTGAAACTGCTCGTCAGCATACCATATAGATTATCATTCACTCCATGAGCGTTTATTCACATCCGAAAATGTTATGTACGTTGTTTTCTCATTCAGCACATACTCTCTACAAATATACCTGAGGGTTGGTTGTTTCCTGAGAAGGCACTGAAGTGAAGATCGTTGGAGATGTGCCCTTCACTGAGTCAACGAAGGGTGACTCTTCCAAAGGTATTTCCGACAGAGGGTTGTCTCCTCCATTACCGACTGGGGATGATGTCGGTGCTGGTGATGGGTTCTCACTTGGGTTCATCAGATCAATCTTGTCACATGGGGTCGTTTCTGTAACGATGTCATACAACCATGGGTTATAACATCTTCTGGAAGTATTTGTGAAAGCATGTCGTACGTCTTCATTCTTTATCTAAAATAACCAATACTAACTAACCCAGCACATCGGGGATATGACAACCACACTTATACATATATCACATCAACAATATCGCAACTGTGCACATCCAAGCTGGGGACATAATTGTATTGGTTTTTCGGCATTAACAAAGAAATTTGGGGGGCAAAAGTGTCAAACTTCGAAATTTTGTCTGACAAAGCATTGTAAAAGGACATACATTAACATTTTAGTACTGAACCACAACCTAAACTAGTGACATTAATTCTTTTACCCGTTGTTGTTCCACTGGTAGTGGTTGTTCCACTTGTGGTTGTTGTACCACTGGTTGTGGTAGTTCCACTTGTGGTTGTCGTTGCACTGGTTGTAGTTGTTCCACTTGTGGTTGTCCCTAATGGAAACAATTGAATTATATATGTGCTTCCAGAGTTTGCAGTTTATCAACAAAAACAGGACATTTAACCATTGTCGTCATCAGACACGGTATTTGAGTTATATCACAGATCTATGTCTTTGACTTGTTTCTGAGCTTCAAGTAACAAACAAACAAACAGTTTAATATCCAAGTGTACAATCCGAGTCAGGTTACTCATTGTTTTTGAAGATGTTTCAAATGCAATCCATCTGAGTGACTGACATCTATTGAGCATTTCTAATGAAGCCATCTTAAAAATCTTATTCGCTTAAATCAGATTGATGGTTCCATTCGGTCCAAGAAATGCGAAGCATTCTTAAACACAAGGTACATATGTGCAGCCTTACCTGTTGTCTCATGCTGGCATATGACAATTTCAGATACCGAGCTAGTTTCTGGCACAAGAATTTTGATACTGGACCATTGACGGAACCTGAACATGAAAAAACAGCAACTTACAACTTTCACATAATCACTGTATACATCAACATATACCATGCAAAGGAAAGTTTATACATTCAAGACTATAGACATCGAACATATAGGCTAATCAATAAAAGCGGATATCTGGCATTTCAAAAGAAAGCAGTCGAAAGAACTGGGAATCACTTCTTCAAATGTGCAGCGTCTAAACCTTGAACAAATACTTACTTCATAAAGAGAAGGATTTGCTGGATCCGGATTGCCCTCAATTTCTTGGAAGACTTCAGGTTTGTCTTTTCCAGCTGGAGTGATTACTCTCACTGGATCTGTACTTGGTGTAAGTGGCACAGTAGTGAGGAAAACGGGTGTGCCATCAACGGTGCCTTCGGTACTGCTAGAGGTATCAACTGGTGTCCCATTGACTGTGAAGTCGTCAGGTTTCTCTTTGGTTACCAAGATAATCTTATCAGTCGAAGGTTTGACAGTGAACTCAGTATCCTACAAAGTTCAAACAAATACTTTATTATCTTCACTCGATCATTGTTTCAGTACAATCAAACGGTAAAAATACAAATCTTCTTTGCAGTCATACTTTCGTCAATCCAATGTTTTCACACAAACCTTTGAAACTGCTCGTCAGCATACCATATAGATTATCATTCACTCCATGAGCGTTTATTCACATCCGAAAATGTTATGTACGTTGTTTTCTCATTCAGCACATACTCTCTACAAATATACCTGAGGGTTGGTTGTTTCCTGAGAAGGCACTGAAGTGAAGATCGTTGGAGATGTGCCCTTCACTGAGTCAACGAAGGGTGACTCTTCCAAAGGTATTTCCGACAGAGGGTTGTCTCCTCCATTACCGACTGGGGATGATGTCGGTGCTGGTGATGGGTTCTCACTTGGGTTCATCAGATCAATCTTGTCACATGGGGTCGTTTCTGTAACGATGTCATACAACCATGGGTTATAACATCTTCTGGAAGTATTTGTAGAAAGCAAGTCGTACGTCTTCATTCTTTTATCTAAAATAACCAATACTAACTAACCCAGCACATCGGGGATATGACAACCACACTTATACATATATCACATCAACAATATCGCAACTGTGCACATCCAAGCTGGGGACATAATTGTATTGGTTTTTCGGCATTAACAAAGAAATTTGGGGGCAAAAGTGTCAAACTTCGAAATTTTGTCTGACAAAGCATTGTAAAAGGACATACATTAACATTTTAGTACTGAACCACAACCTAAACTAGTGACATTAATTCTTTTACCCGTTGTTGTTCCACTGGTAGTGGTTGTTCCACTTGTGGTTGTTGTACCACTGGTTGTGGTAGTTCCACTTGTGGTTGTCGTTGCACTGGTTGTAGTTGTTCCACTTGTGGTTGTCCCTAATGGAAACAATTGAATTATATATGTGCTTCCAGAGTTTGCAGTTTATCAACAAAAACAGGACATTTAACCATTGTCGTCATCAGACACGGTATTTGAGTTATATCACAGATCTATGTCTTTGACTTGTTTCTGAGCTTCAAGTAACAAACAAACAAACAGTTTAATATCCAAGTGTACACTCCGAGTCAGGTTACTCATTGTTTTGAAGATGTTTCAAATGCAATCCATCTGAGTGACTGACATCTATTGAGCATTTCTAATGAAGCCATCTTAAAAATCTTATTCGCTTAAATCAGATTGATGGTTCCATTCGGTCCAAGAAATGCGAAGCATTCTTAAACACAAGGTACATATGTGCAGCCTTACCTGTTGTCTCATGCTGGCATATGACAATTTCAGATACCGAGCTAGTTTCTGGCACAAGAATTTTTGATACTGGACCATTGACGGGAACCTGAACATGAAAAAACAGCAACTTACAACTTTCACATAATCACTGTATACATCAACATATACCATGCAAAAGGAAAGTTTATACATTCAAGACTATAGACATCGAACATATAGGCTAATCAATAAAAGCGGATATCTGGCATTTCAAAAAAAGCAGTCGAAAGAACTGGGAATCACTTCTTCAAATGTGCAGCGTCTAAACCTTGAACAAATACTTACTTCATAAAGAGAAGGATTTGCTGGATCCGGATTGCCCTCAATTTCTTGGAAGACTTCAGGTTTGTCTTTTCCAGCTGGAGTGATTACTCTCACTGGATCTGTACTTGGTGTAAGTGGCACAGTAGTGATTGAGGAAAACAGGGTGTGCCATCAACGGTGCCTTCGGTACTGCTAGAGGTATCAACTGGTGTCCCATTGACTGTGAAGTCGTCAGGTTTCTCTTTGGTTACCAAGATAATCTTATCAGTCGAAGGTTTGACAGTGAACTCAGTATCCTACAAAGTTCAAACAAATACTTTATTATCTTCACTCGATCATTGTTTCCAGTACAATCAAACGGTAAAATACAAATCTTCTTTGCAGTCATACTTTCGTCAATCCAATGTTTTCACACAAACCTTTGAAACTGCTCGTCAGCATACCATATAGATTATCATTCACTCCATGAGCGTTTATTCACATCCGAAAATGTTATGTACGTTGTTTTCTCATTCAGCACATACTCTCTACAAATATACCTGAGGGTTGGTTGTTTCCTGAGAAGGCACTGAAGTGAAGATCGTTGGAGATGTGCCCTTCACTGAGTCAACGAAGGGTGACTCTTCCAAAGGTATTTCCGACAGAGGGTTGTCTCCTCCATTACCGACTGGGGATGATGTCGGTGCTGGTGATGGGTTCTCACTTGGGTTCATCAGATCAATCTTGTCACATGGGGTCGTTTCTGTAACGATGTCATACAACCATGGGTTATAACATCTTCTGGAAGTATTTGTGAAAGCAAGTCGTACGTCTTCATTCTTTTATCTAAAATAACCAATACTAACTAACCCAGCACATCGGGGATATGACAACCACACTTATACATATATCACATCAACAATATCGCAACTGTGCACATCCAAGCTGGGGACATAATTGTATTGGTTTTTCGGCATTAACAAAGAAATTTGGGGGCAAAAGTGTCAAACTTCCGAAAAATTTTGTCTGACAAAGCATTGTAAAAGGACATACATCAACATTTTAGTACTGAACCACAACCTAAACTAGTGACATTAATTCTTTTACCCGTTGTTGTTCCACTGGTAGTGGTTGTTCCACTTGTGGTTGTTGTACCACTGGTTGTGGTAGTTCCACTTGTGGTTGTCGTTGCACTGGTTGTAGTTGTTCCACTTGTGGTTGTCCCTAATGGAAACAATTGAATTATATATGTGCTTCCAGAGTTTGCAGTTTATCAACAAAAACAGGACATTTAACCATTGTCGTCATCAGACACGGTATTTGAGTTATATCACAGATCTATGTCTTTTGACTTGTTTCTGAGCTTCAAGTAACAAACAAACAAACAGTTTAATATCCAAGTGTACAATCCGAGTCAGGTTACTCATTGTTTTTTGAAGATGTTTCAAATGCAATCCATCTGAGTGACTGACATCTATTGAGCATTTCTAATGAAGCCATCTTAAAAATCTTATTCGCTTAAATCAGATTGATGGTTCCATTCGGTCCAAGAAATGCGAAGCATTCTTAAACACAAGGTACATATGTGCAGCCTTACCTGTTGTCTCATGCTGGCATATGACAATTTCAGATACCGAGCTAGTTTCTGGCACAAGAATTTTTGATACTGGACCATTGACGGGAACCTGAACATGAAAAACAGCAACTTACAACTTTTCACATAATCACTGTATACATCAACATATACCATGCAAAGGAAAGTTTATACATTCAAGACTATAGACATCAAACATATAGGCTAATCAATAAAAGCGGATATCTGGCATTTCAAAAAGAAAGCAGTCGAAAGAACTGGGAATCACTTCTTCAAATGTGCAGCGTCTAAACCTTGAACAAATACTTACTTCATAAAGAGAAGGATTTGCTGGATCCGGATTTGCCTCTCAATTTCTTGGAAGACTTCAGGTTTGTCTTTTCCAGCTGGAGTGATTACTCTCACTGGATCTGTACTTGGTGTAAGTGGCACAGTAGTGAGGAAAACGGGTGTGCCATCAACGGTGCCTTCGGTACTGCTAGAGGTATCAACTGGTGTCCCATTGACTGTGAAGTCGTCAGGTTTCTCTTTGGTTACCAAGATAATCTTATCAGTCGAAGGTTTGACAGTGAACTCAGTATCCTACAAAGTTCAAACAAATACTTTATTATCTTCACTGATCATTGTTTCAGTAATAATCAAACGGTAAAAATACAAATCTTCTTTGCAGTCATACTTTCGTCAATCCAATGTTTTCACACAAACCTTTGAAACTGCTCGTCAGCATACCATATAGATTATCATTCACTCCATGAGCGTTTATTCACATCCGAAAATGTTATGTACGTTGTTTTCTCATTCAGCACATACCTCTACAAATATACCTGAGGGTTGGTTGTTTCCTGAGAAGGCACTGAAGTGAAGATCGTTGGAGATGTGCCCTTCACTGAGTCAACGAAGGGTGACTCTTCCAAAGGTATTTCCGACAGAGGGTTGTCTCTCCATTACCGACTGGGGATGATGTCGGTGCTGGTGATGGGTTCTCACTTGGGTTCATCAGATCAATCTTTGTCACATGGGGTCGTTTCTGTAACGATGTCATACAACCATGGGTTCATAACATCTTCTGGAAGTATTTGAGAAAGCAAGTCATTACGTCTTCATTCTTTTATCTAAAATAACCAATACTAACAACCCAGCACATCGGGATATGACAAACCAATTAATTTATACATATCACATCAACAATATCCGCAACTGTGCACATCCAAGCTGGGGACATAATTGTATTGGTTTTTCGGCATTAACAACAGCAGAAATTTGGGGCAAAGTGTCAAACTTCGAAATTTTTGTCTGACAAAGCATGTGTAAAGGACATACATTAACATTTTAGTACTGAACCACAACCTAAACTAGTGACATTAATTCTTTTACCCGTTGTTGTTGTACCACTGGTAGTTGTTGTACCACTGGTGGTTGTTGTACCACTGGAGATTCAGGCTAGCGTTAAACACAAAGTCCATGTGTGCAGCCTTACCTGTTGTCTCGTGCTGGCATATGACAATTTCAGATACCGAGCTAGTTCCTGGCACAAGAATGGTTGATACTGGACCATTGACTGGAACCTGAACATGAAAAAAGCAACTTACAACTTTCACATAATCACTGTGTGCATCAACATATACCATGCAAAGGGAAGTATAAACACTCAAGACAATAGACATTGAGCATATCGGCTAATCAATAAGAGTGAAGATCTGGCATTTCAAGAGAAACCACTTGAAAAAACTGGGAATCACTTCTTCAAATATGTAGCGTCTAAACCTTGAACAAATACTTACTTCATAAAGAGAAGGATTTGCTGTATCCGGATTGCCCTCAATTTCTTGGAAGACTTCAGGTTTGTCTTTTCCAGCTGGAGTGGTTACTGTCACTGGATTTGTACTTGGTGTAACTGGCACAGTAGTGAGGTAAACGGGTTTGCCATCAACGGTGCCTTGGGTACTGCTAGAGGTATCAACTGGTGTCTCATTGACTGTGTAACCATCAGGTATCTCTTTAGTCACCAAGATAATCTTATCAGTCGAAGGTTTGACAGGGAACTCAGTCTCCTACAAAGTTCAAACAAACACTTTATTACCTTCACTTGAACATTGTTTCAGTACAATCAAACGGTAAATAAACAAATCTTCTTTGTAGTCATAGTTTCTTCAATCCAATATTTTCACGCAATACATTGAAACTGCTCGTCAGCATAGTATATACATTATCATTCAGTCCATGAGCGTTTATTCAGATCCGAAAATGTTGTATACGTTATTTTCTCATTCAGCACATACTCTCGACAGACATACCTGAGGGTTGGTGGTTTCCTGAGAAGGCACTGAAGTGAAGATCGTTGGAGATGTGACCTTTACTGTCAACAAAGGGTGACTCGTCCAAAGGTATTTCCGACAGAGGGTTGTCTCCTCCATTACCGACTGGGGATGATGTCGGCGTTGGTGAAGGGTTCTCACTTGGGTTCATCAGATCAATCTTGTCACAAGGAGTCGTTTCTGTAATGATGGCATGTATCATTTTAGTTTAGTCGTTTGAAAGAGAAATTATAACATATATCAACCAATGTTTTTTGTGATAGATTACTGTCATTTGAAGTACAATGATATCGTCACTACTAATCAGTTGCATAAAGTCAACAATTTGATTATTTCAATTCACCCGTTGTTGTCCCACTTGTTGTTGTTCCACTGGTCGTGGTTGTCCCACTTGTTGTTGTCCCTGGTGAAGAAACAATTCCGAATGTCAATGCAATCAATACACTTTGACAGTGGAAAATATATATTACAAAACATAGGATTCTGGTCTCTTTCAAAACTACTCAGTGTAATATTTTCCTAAACACATTTGCAGTCATACCTGTTGTCTGTTGGCAAATCTTGACCTTGATATTGCTTTCATCGACAGATGCTGTTGGACTGTCAGACAAAATAATGAATCTTTGTCCAGAAAGTGGCACGTCCCCATTCTGAAAGCATTGACATGTGAAATATGGTTTGGACTAAACACAATCAAGGTACAATTGTTATACATTCATGCATTTATTTCGAAACTAATCTAAGTTCCTGGTTTTCTATATACTGTATTGATACATGCATTGGTATAAATGTGTCATGCTTCTGAATGTCCATGCATGCAAAATACTTCATTAAAATATTGCTACAGCACCTCTTATGCAATGAAGCCATGCATATAATGTAAGTGGGTGAGTTAGTTTGGTTTTACGCAGCTTTTAGCAATATGCCAGCAATAATTCGGTGGGGATACCAAGAGATATGCTTCAAACATTGTACCCATTTGGAGAATCTAACCCGGGTTTTCAGCGTGATGAGCGAACGCTGTAACCACGACGCTAGCCCCACCATCCCTATAATGAGTCGATTGAACACACACTATTCCAGTATTTAGATTTATTGCCCCTTTTTCAAATTGCATCAAGCGTAATTTCAAGCAGAGTGACAAAGCATAATGAATAGTTATTAAACAAAGAGATCTAGGAAGGAAAGCTAAACATGCTATATTAGGTGTCACTGTAGGACCTGTAGTTGTTGGACTTGTTGTCCAAGCGGCGGTTGCACCTGGTAAGAGGAAAATTCAACATGTCATCTACTATTTAGATAGCATGTGAGATTACTGATAATGTTAGCATCACACTTTTGGAGAAATAAAACTATATCCACTGGATCGAAACTCTGAAAAGTAATGTTTAACATTTCACAAGGTGTTTACATCACTTGCCTGGACACCTTACACAAACACACGCTTATGGTCACAAAGACACACAACAGCGATTTATCACAGATCTTTAACTGAAACTAAAAATACATTTTCAAACTCACGCACACAAGCATGCACAAAAACTGACATACACAAACTGAATAGAAATCATCAAAAGGTTAGTAGCTCGCTACAATAGAAAGCATATCTTCATTGAACTAATCATGATTTGTATGAGGTTTACCTGTGGTGCATTTTCTTCAACGAAGGTGTCACTTCCAGAAACTGGTGTGTAGGTACCTTCTGGAGCGTCCCTGTACACGTACACAGTCTTGTCATCGAAAGAAAGTGTTTCACTTGGCGTTACAACACTGTTGTCTACAAAAAACAGCAAGTCGTTAACAACTAGTTGTGTCACTAAAGGATATCGAGTTATTCACGTGAAAGGCCGGTTGAGACAAAAGTATCATTTGTCATATGCAAGAAATTGTTCAAAGTATTGACATGATGTGGTGACGCTCATTGCCATTTAAATCGCCAACCGTATATCTTCTCTCAGTTTCAGTTAGAGAAAGAGTTTCTTACCTTTCTTTAGTGCATCAGGACTTGCGCCTGTTGTTATAACAATAATGTCCTTTGGGCCAGGAAGACTGACAGTAGCCTGAAAGTATATCGTCAATATCCCATATATTCCTGAACCATTATTGATTAAATTTTTTAAATGACAATCTTGTTCCTGGGATTATGCACTTAATACCCCCTAAAAACAACACACCCTCCAAAACACACTAAAAACATTTAATTCGGACTCAGCAAGAAAAGTTAATACGAACATTGAAAAACTAGGTAGTGGGCACATTGGTTATTTCTTTATGTTTCCGTACAAGACTAATGTCATAGGCCACAAACGTGTGTCATTTCCAAGTTCCGTTTGTCTTCAGACAATTTCCTTGCCCCTATGACTCTTGACACTAGTTTAATGTGTTTATTGGAAGATGAACAGCGTGTCTACACACATCTCTATACAGAGTAAGAAAGTTGGCTCTGATTGGTATCTAAAGACGTGGCGACAAATAAAGTTTGCCCACTTTGGGAGTGAAGTTTTACATGGCCGTGTACTTCATGTACAACAGTGTTGTAATTATATGAATTGCTTTCCTTACGCTTGAGTAGAGGACAAACGAGTGGGAGTTACAATATTTGGCTGCGTGTGGTGTCTAACGTGGTCTGGATGGATTAATCTGACATTGTGTAGATCATTCTGTAGTTTTTGCAAAGACCATATAAAAAAAATACATAAAGGGATTATCATTTGCCTTTATAATCTCGCAAAGCAGCGGTTTCTGCTGCTATAGGAGCTTGGTTACAATTGCTGCTGGGTAAATATTATTATTGAGACTTTATTGCTGTTATCACTGATATATTTCATACTGACATCATCACTATACTACTTCTGAATTTTGTACAGGCACTCTGATGTGTCTTACCACTGTAAATACCTAGGGATATTTTTAATCAGTTCATAGCAGATTCCACTTACCTCATCTGCTTCTAGCGGGTTCAAGATGCTGCCATCAGATGGTTCTGTGGTTGAGACGATGTCTCCACTTTCATAAATACCAACAGATGAGCCCACTTTTTTCACTGCACTGGGGAGATCCTGTCCTTCCATGATATTTTCACATGGGGTTCCAGCTGTAGCCAGAATAATCAGTCAGTCGGAACACAATTCTAAGAATACATAAGTATTTCTCGTCATGACGCGAACAAAGAAACCAAAACAAATGGCCAAATCTACTGATCATCAAATATCATCACCAAACAACTCACCTGTTACTGTAAATCTTATAAACGTTTTAATTTTTTAGTTAATTTGACAAATGCGTGAAAATGCCAAGTACTTTCAACGGGGCGGTGGGGTAGCCTAGTGGTTAAAGCGTTGGCTCGTCACGCCGAAGACCCGGGTTCGATTCCCCACATGGGCACAATGTGTTAAGCCCATTTCTGGTGTTCCCCGCCGTGATATTGCTGGAATATTGCTAAAAGCGGCGTAAAACCAAACTCAGTCAGTCAGTCCTGCTTTCAACAATCTTCATGTAAACAGATATGCCATTGATAAAGTTTATGCTCAAAATATTAAAATCAGATTTTTACTATATCAGTTTTCTTTTGGATGGTGATCGTTTTAATCGTCATGATAGTTTCGAGGAAACGTACCTGTAGTGGTTGAAGGTGTACCCTCTGCAAAGCAAAAAGTAACAGGTGTGATGTATATGCGAATTAAATCATCTATGTTCATAGACGACGACTCGTTACTACATATGTTAGATAAGCATCAATGGCTGGGACTCCTTCTATTGAAATGAAGCTCCAAATGTAAAAATAATATCAATGTTGCCCAATGCAAACTTTCACAGTTATGGTTATTGATGTAATTACAGGACTTTTCAAAATTTTCATAGAAAGTTATCTTATAAGAACCCGTGAAGGTCCGGGTTAGAATGAGCATTCAGTAACCCATGCTAGTCGTAAGAGGCGACTAACGGGATCGGGTGGTCAGGCTCGCTGACTTGGTTGACGCATGTCATCGGTTCCCAGTTGCGCCGATCGATGCTCATGCTGTTGAGACTCGATTATTTACAGACCGCCGCCATATAGATGGAATATTGCTTAGTGCGACGTAAAACTAAACTCACTCACTCTGTTATAAGAACATTTTGTACCTGAATATGTAGATGATAGAAATTTCTTTCACGTAATGAGTTTAAGCGTCAATGGTATTGGAGAATGAAGTGATATGATATTTTTAGTATAAGCCAGGAAACTACAGCCCATGTGACGTAACTGTGCCCATAAGCGTAACAAATTGCGTGATACTGAGAAGATCATATGAAACCGCATTTTGTATTCAAATGATCATTTATAAACAACCTTGAACGCTGACAAAATATTGCATTCAGCTTCAGTATATGTGATATAAATACACATACCAAGTCACTGCTTAGTGAAACGTGTGTATTCAACTTCCAAAAGCAAAATGTTGCTACATGTGTAGGACACCGTGACCAATGCGTATATGCAATATGTTTGTTGCCTTCTCTTTTCTGACTTACCACAATCATTATTTTCAATCGTTCAATCTTCAATGGGTTCATTCAAACATTACGATTGGTCATTTCAAAGGGTTACTTCCTAATATCTTCCGAAATATTATTTCGGCATGCAAATTAGTATCCGTGGTTAATGCATTTCTATCTATCACTGCTTTGGCATTTAGAACCTACTCATCTCAATGAGGAAGAGCAAAAGTTAGTATGTTCTTAAAAGGTAATTTCATAGTCGTTTCAAACATTGTGATTTGGAAATAAGTTCAACTTTTCTCTGAATTTGAAGTAATAAAGGCTGTATGCTTTACCTGTTGTCTGCGTAATTTCTGTAACAGTAGTGGCTGATGTTGTTGCTGAAAAACGACAAACCACATGTATGGTAGGCATGTGGATGACTTTTCAAATGTGACGCATTCGTGACACGAATTATATGCTCTATGGTTCTCTAGCTTTTACTCAGAGGCAAAAGTTCTAGAATGGCAAAATACCATGGAGATTTTTATTGGTAATCATGTGAATGATATTTATATTTGAACCAATACGTGGTTGTGTGAAATGAATGAATGTTGCAAGAAGCCTGACATATTCGTGACACATAGCCAGGAATGCTCACTTTAAGAAGCCAGAGAACCCGATGCATATAATTTCTACTGAATGCAGTCTAAAGAAGTGCAGAAATCAGCTAACACCTCTATTTGTTCTCTTAATATTTGTGAGGTGAGGTAACGAGATTGCAATGGCCGCTTTACCGTTTATGCAACAGAATGGTAACAAGAGTGACGTGACAGATTAAGAGTATATAACAGGTGGGTCAACGTAGCCATCGACAGGCCCCACTATTGAGACAACCTGGCATCCTTGTTTGTGTAATTTGATCATAACGAACAAAAACCTAACAATCGAGTTAGACGTAATTTCCTTATTTCTTTGGGGAATGAATAAATACATAGTATATGTTTTACCGCATCGGACATCATCTTCATCTTCACAATAGGGTACCCCTTGTCGTGTTGTATTGCAGTCACATTTACCGTCGCAGACAGCATTCTTAGGTATACAGATGTTCACCTCCATGCACCATTCCTCTTCACTTGTACATGGCACTGTATTGAAGAAAAAGCATTGACACTGCACTCAAGGTATTTAAGTCTCCTGAAAGCAATAGTTAGACGTGTCCACGGTTATAGTCGTTACATAGATTAATAAAGGCACAAGTAAGTAATGTTATATGGACACAGTATTCTTTCGCATAGTATCATCGTGAGAATCGAACTCAGGTATGACGCAGCTTTAATCAGTGGGCCACCCTCTAGCCTTTGTAATTCTTTTACTCAACCAGGCTGAAGCCGGGTCGAGAAGAACGTGTTGTTACAGTTATTCATATCTCACCTGAAGGTGTGGTGCCACTTGTTGTTGTACCACTGGTTGTTGTACCACTTGTTGTTGTACCACTGGTTGTTGTACCGCTAGTTGTCGTCTCGCTTGTTGTGGGGATGGTTGTTTCTGACACACAGGAAGTATTTGCATGAAATATAGAAATCGGTATACCTTTCTAATGTTTACACACGGGTAATGTTGAAACATATCTATTAATCTCGTCTACCTTTACTATAACACTATAACACTATGCTATAGTACAGTATTTTGTGTACGTTTTTCAGGTATACAGGCGGCGATACTGCAACCACGTAACAGTTAGCAGGAAATAATCAAGTCCACCAAACCAGTGACTAAAATCAGGATTCACCACACCATCGACCAGCAGGGCCGACTCACCCCATTCTGTTTCAGATGGCTGTTAAGAAAAACATTTGCTACTTGGGATCCAAGGGATCTTGTTTACATAATTTCTTACGGGATCAGTTATATACGCAGATACCTACCTCCTGGCTCGTAGCAAGCTTCAACCTCGATGTCATGGATGACTGTTACTGTCAGAAGAACCTTTATCTCCACCAGAATTTTAGCCACTTTATCTCCAGTTATGACAAACTTTGCAATATCACTTTCAATCGTTGGATTCTATTTTAAAAAAAGAAAGATACGGCTCATTTAATAACGTAACCCAATCTGATGGTAAAACAAGACAATGTATAACGTTCCACATTTTACACGTTAACGCTATGGACCCTTTGTTCAAACACACTCAATTCAATATTTTCGACATTCCAGGTTCCGTTCAAATCTATATTGGTTGTGGTGGTGTTGTGATGGTCACTGTCGCTGTTGATGCCGAAGAGACATCGGCAAAAGTATTATCCATTTGGATACATGCGCAGATTGCCAGTGGGAAAGTAAAAGAAACGAAAAAGAATAACCAATGCTTTACGTTGAAACAGATTTGCTGTTAATGTGCTTAGCGTGATTACCTCATAGACTTTCTTGCCTCCGTCTAGTGTTTCTGTCATAACTTTGGCGTCGGTCATGTTGTCAGCTCCGAAGCTAACACTAAACACTTTCGGTTCTGTCCCAGCTTTAGCAATGATAGTAAGTTCCAGTTCGACGTCCCCATCTACAGTTGTGTTGAAACTTCCCCCGTTAGCGGCCAGCTGTGCCATGACGTTATTATCCTTTGTCTGTACGATGAGGTACCCATTTGACACCTTCTCCACATCACACTCTGGGGCTGAGACAAATAATAAATAACACATATAACCATCAGTGTTAACAACATTGACACTTTATAATAAGTGAGCGGATGGATATTGTTTAATGGCAAATTATTACAGCAATATATTAGCGTATTGCCCATCAGCCCATTCACAAACACTGACAACCGATCCCATTTAACCTCGTTGTTACGATCTGACCCTGAATCCCTACAAGGATTATACAATTGAACCTCAACGTCTGATCCTGGGTATCATAGAAGAAAGCACGATAACCAAATGCGTCGGTTATACACACAGCCTGATGTTTCACACTTTGAGTATTTATTTTGAACAGGCGACAGAGATGGAAAGGGTCCTTTGCACATTATTTCCGAGTTTTCCGTTCAGGTAGATTCATTGCTCCTGCCAAGGTTGAGGCAATTTAAATAGAAGTACGATCAGACATGAACGGGACCATGTTTCGTATTTGACCTCTCCGCTAAACTGTTTTGTTTTCTCTGTATCTACTATCAAGAGAAGATAACAAGATAGTACTTACTTGTTGACATCGGCGTTGCTGTAACACAATAAAAGAATAATGTTAAAAGTTTTAAGAGTTTGTTTATAAATAATATTGATAAAACTATTTTGAAAATTCATTCAAATCAAATAACCGAGACATATACCGCGCGGTTTCTACTTACTGCATCCCTTCTCGTCAGATCCATCACCACAGTCATCATGGCCATCACAACTCCGGTCCTTGGGGATGCAACTGTCGTTCTCAACACACTGTGTCTCGTTCTTTGGACAGACTGTAATAATAAAAATGTAATAATTATCATTTATGGTATTCATTAATGCATATATCCCTTTATACGCTTGTAAATTCGTTTGCTCACGTCTGTCACCAATATCATGTTATTATGTTACTTGTATTAAAGTATCTGTTTTTCATATTTATTAGACCCGTGAAGAACCGGGTTACAATTGGTCTTCAGCAACCCATGCTTGTCATGAGAGGCGTCCAACGGGATCGCTGACTTAGTTGACACATGTCATCGCATCTCAGTTACGTAGATCGATGCTTATGCTTTTGATCACTGGGTTGTCTGGTCCAGACTCGATTAGTTACAGACCGCGGCCATATAGCTGGAATATTGCTGTGAGCGGCGTTAAACAACAAACCAACTAATCATATCTATTACACGCTACAAATTATTTATCCTCCAGATAAATACAGTAGAAAAAATATAAATGAGACAGTTCCTACCATGGCAACCTGCTTCATCCGACTTGTCTTTGCAGTCTGCCTCTCCATCGCAGACGAAGGACATTGGCAAGCACATGGTTGGTGCGTCAGCACATGTGAAAGTTTCATTGCTGCATGTTATGTCTGAAAATATCCACGTGTTCATGTACTTTGGAAAGGAATATATCAACAATGTATCATAAATGAATGATTTTGATATTGATAATAGAAAAATTAGTTACCCTTTGATTAGCGGTTTACCATCAAATAAAACAGAGAAAGTGTCTGATCACACGTACGCTCACAGTGTAAATGGTAGTTACAATCAAACGCCGTAGAGTCTTAATAACATAATGGTAATAATGGTAAGAAATTAAACTTACTGCAACTTATTTCGTCGGATCCATCGTCGCACTCCTTGAGGCTGTTGCAAGTGAAGGTTTTAGGGATACATTGCCCAGAGTTGCATCTGAACTGGAGGTCAGTGCAGGTTCCATCTAAAATAAACACAAGTCACTATTTGTACAATTCCACATTTTGTTGTTTATGCATGGTTGCAAAGGTGAGCATTGAAAACGCGAACACTGATGTAATTAAAACAAAAATGCGTAAGTGAGTCTTGCTAAAGAGATTTCATCTGCTCAATAGATTTTTTCTTACTCAAGACGTTTTTCGCATGTTGAAACATAATCATGTAACTGAATCCAGGTATTATTCTTCCAAAGTTATCATTCTGTTTATTCTATGTTTTGTTGTTAAAATGTCAGACAAATAAACACATCAGTGGATTAAACGCCAATTTCTAGTCTATGGTAATATTTGTATGAACCTTGACCATTGTTACTTTAGTATCAGAATGTGCATGACAAGTATATTGTACGTTTCAGGATACAGTGATATGAATGTTCCTGAGTTTAAAGTGGAATCCTATAAGGATTACTGTCACTCTTTCGTAAAGTATCGGGGCGGTGGGGTAGCCTAGTGGTTAAAGCGTTGGCTCGTCACGCCGAAGACCCGGGTTCGAATCCCCACATGGGTACAATGTGTGAAGCCCATTTCTGGTGTCCCCCGCCGTGATTTTGCTGGAATATTGCTAAACGCGGCGTAAAACCAAACTCAGTCAGTCAGTCAGTCGTAAAGTATCAATTCATAACAAATATTACCGAGCATTCAAATAATCACACTTAGCGCCAGTTTCTTTAGCAAAACATAAGAAATGAACAGGTTACTTACTGCACTTGACTTCATCTGATCCGTCGCTGCAGTCCCGCATGCCGTCACAGACCTTGTCCTTACTGATACACATGAGTACTCCCTGCACTTCTCCACAACTGTGTTGTGTCGAGTCACATTCACCACAAGTCTTGCCAGTGCATTCCAGTTGGCCCTCTTTGCATGTGCTGTAGCATAACGAAAGGTTATAACACATCTTCACATGACGCGCACAGGAACAAGTAAATAGTTCAGTAACAGCGCTAATAAACAGAAGACACACCATAAAGTCATTCGGCAAGCGACATGGCCATGGGAATTTCAATCACAAACACTACAGGATACCTAATACTACCCCCAATGCTTGCTGGATAGATGCAGTTTGGCTACCCAACTAACACATAACGTTGGGAAGGTTGTAGATTGGTAACGTCATGCCACAACCTTGGCACAACCTTAGAATTACGTCATTTTTTAACGTTATGTCACAACGTAATAACAACGTTGCAAATTTAATTTGAGGAAATGCTTTGGGCTCCTCACAACGTTTCCTATAACTTGGGGACACGATATTTTTCTGTAAAACTTTTCACTTTGAGATTCTTTCTTCACTATTCAGCTACAGCCTAAGAAAACACATGACCAAAACAACATGCAAATTAACGAATAAACATTTAAGTGAATTTCTGTTTTGTTTCTTATGTACTGTTCACTACTGGGAAAACTATTCACCTACTTACGTTACGTAACGTAAAACACGTTAGCATTAAATAACTTAACCATGTGGCGACATATAAATGACGTATCACGACGTCAGGTCACAGCGTTGTAACAGCGTACATGGGAGTCCACAGAAGGACGGTGTAACAAGGAAAGCATAACGTTGTGACAACGTGAAAGGTGGGTACGTGTCTTTTGTTGCCTCTTGCTCAAGGAAAGATCACAGATGCATTTTATAAGTTCCCGAATGAGTTACCATGTAACACGAAAATAACTCAGCTCATATTTATTTCTAAATGCTCTCTCAGTTTCCACAGGGGTGAATAAAGGAAAACAGACATACCAGAGTTGGCAGTCTCGTGTGAAGTTCTGTCCTGGTTGGTATATGAAGCCGTTATCGTCCTTGCACGGGCATTGTTCCAATGGTACGCATTGTTTGGTTTCCTCTGAGAAAATGAAATTTCCAGTTTACTTGACACATATAGAACTTCACGACTGAGCATGTAATGAGAGGTTACATGCCGCTTTTATGCTGTGCTGACGAACAATTATCATAATTATCCAACCCATGATAATCGAATCCTTATGCAGGGAAATCAGTATGGTAAAGGTTATTAAGATAAGCGAGTCAGTGTTGAACATGAATTACATGTGCATTCGCGTTCATTTGGAAACTATTTATACACTTGACGCAAAACAACCTAGTAAAGCGGTTGGGGGAGGGGGTAAAGACAGCGGCGTCTACATACCGTCCATGATACTTCCTTCGGGGCAGAAGCAACCTTCAACACAGTGGGTGCTGTTGCAGATCTCGCCGACAGTGTCGCTGATGGTTGGTTTGGCGCAGCTTGGTTGACAAGGGTTGCCACATGCTCTGTACTGACTTCCACCTTCACACTGGATTGCTGGTAACAAACAATTAAACTGGTCCTCAGAGTATGATGAATGACTAGTGTGGTCGTTTTTGACAATCAAATGTTGACATATTATTTTTAAAGGTTACGTTTAACATTGCTTTTATGAAATGAGTCGGTAACTGTTTGGGATAAGAGTGTGCTACAAATCATATACCATGATAAAAACACTCCTTTTCGAGTTTTTCAAAAGACAATTACAAAGGCGGAGGGAGATAGGCCTTATTTCGATGAGCAAGTCTCTAATTTAATGTGAACTGGGTGACTTGGTGGTATTTACTTACGGCACAATCTCTGTGTTCTCCATTTGATAGCAATGCCATGAAGGTTCATACACTCAGCAGCATAGGTGGCAATTGCGTTACACAAACATTCACAGTCGCCTCCCTTGTCACAGCTGAAAACATCAGGGTATATTGTTCTCACTGATCGAATTATTTTGAGTTATTGATCGAATATTTCTCTTTAGCTTTTGATATTTGTCTTTAACTAGCGCTTTTCCGATTTTACTATAAGCGGTAAGTCATCACTACATTCACACAGCATGTGCTTAAAATCATTTATAGAAACGTTTTTGTTCTACGTTTAATAAAAAGGATGTTATCACGCGTGGAGAAAGTGTATATCAGCCATATCTTACAGACAAGTAATTGAGGGTAATAACAATAAATCAACTTAGAATCGGGTATACATTGTTAAACGTGTGCGATTTCAAACTGAAAGATGCAAATGGAACACTTACCCGCATGCCTCAGACTGACAGAATTTAAAGAGGGTGTGTGTTCTTGTGGCCATCTTGTTTCTACATTGTTGAAACTCTGGACTGTTGAGCACACCGCAAGCACTTGTAGCCCAATCTTTCCTGTCGCCATTTACCTGTTTATTTTAAAACAAAAACAAATTTGATAATATGTTTACTAAGACCGTTTCATGTTTATACAGAAATAATTATGAGGTGACATGGATATGGCTTAACGTGCTTGAGAGTGTGCTGGTGGGATGGGGACGGGTTGTTGGGCAGGTTGACAGTGCATGATGGGTTGACTGCTTTCATAAGTCAGGACATGCTGGTTATATAGTTAAATAGTTCCAGCCCATCGGTAACAATGTCATTGCTCAAACGAATACCACTCTCGGACACAGTACCCTGACTCCGAGCCGGATAGTCCTCGTGTGTCCTTTCATGCAAATCTTAAGGCTTGGTACAAACCGTACCGACAGGGAGTCAGTAATTTGTTAGTCAAATCGGCAACGGGTGTAATACGTGTAAACTATGTAAGCGTCTCAATAGAAACGATAAAATACATTAAAACAAAAAATGAAATGTAATGATTTTAATTAATATTAGTTGGGTAGATATTCATTCGATGTACTATGTGCTCTCACCTCACAAGGCTCTTTTCCCGTGGGCACATACTCGACACATGTATCGGGAGAGACTCTCCAGGAGTTTCCAAACTCAGCAGCATCAGCAGCAAGGGCACCTGTTTGCAAGGTTTTGTCGTCTCGGCTGTTACCATTGTTATTACCACACAAACCTCGGGTTTGATTTGCCCAGCTCTCAGGTACTTCAAGCTTCACGTACAGACCTGTTGACATAACAAGGTTAAACTTATTGCGTCAGATAGAGTACTACCCTTACTGCACTTTCCGCTGTCAAAACAATTTGGAATTTATATGTATCTGTTGACTGTAGATGTATATGGATGTGACTATATCATCCACAAAGTCAAATGGCATGGTCTCCAATACATTAAAGTTGATCTAAAAACTTCAAATACATTTTCTGTTGCTCACCTTGGTCCCATGTGATGGCTAAACTGCCGGCGATGATGTGATATGTAAGTGCAGTGAGGCGGACCTGGATGCCATCCAGTATGTTGTTAATAGTCCCTTCTGGGTAGTTCTGCCCGTTGATGTCAACACCTTTAGATCTTGCCATCGTCAAAGTTATGCCTGCTCCCAGTTGAACCTCAACAGATTTGGTACACATGGTTTCGGTACCTCGACACTTGTAACCTTGTATAAGAACCTTGATGTCATTGTACTCCAGCATGACGTACTGACACGATCCGTCACTGGAACCGGGGAAGTAGTATGCGTCGCCATCAAAGGTTTGGAAAAATTGCTGGGTTCCAGACAGCGTACAGATTTCTGCATACAAACAAGATAATAAGTATGAGAATGAGAACTTTTAGATACTTTCATCTTCAGGATAAACTGAATGTAATCAAAATATCAATATTCGGTCAACTATGTAGGACTGTCTTGAACTTGTTTCGATTCAATACTGACACATACGCATCGTACAATTGATTCTAGATGGAAACTATGTGTATGGAAAGTGTTTGTACGTGTGTGTAGGAAGATGAATACATTTCATATACTCAATAAAATGACTGATTCAGTTTGAGGATTGTGATTTATACAAAGTAATCGTTACTCACGTCTGCACGTGCTTGAGTCGAGAACGTCCCAGTGAGCGTCGTTACATTTCCTGTAAATTCATGTTGAAGTTGTAGTAATGTTTACATGCACAACATTTGTCATACATGATCGAATCTTCCATTCCATCATCATATCTAAGTAGGATATGCTTGATTATATCCTTCTGCTGATAGCAATATTTTTTCTAAATTTCTCTGAATACACAATCAGATCTTCTTGAAAGTATATACTAATATAATTCATATCCATGGCCACAAATGACTGCAAGTTACAGCACAATATTGTCTCCATGGGGGTAAAACCGAAATTACTAACATCCTTATGTTTGTACTGTGGTCTGTTCATGTTCAAACCCTCTGTGCCACTAAGAGTAAATGGGTCCGTATTGTTCTTTTTTGTGTAGTGCTAGCCTAATAAGGGGTTTAAAATAGATACCCCACTCGGACTATTTATACTGGCAGGGCAGGGCAGGGCAGGGCAGGGCAGGGCAGGTCATTCGGTGTTCTGCCCTCTCGGCCAGCGCCAGGCACAGTAACAACATGTAAAGTGGATCATCAGTTGTTGGCCAAAATAGTAAATGACATATCATATGACCCATTCTCTATAATCTGGATGGACCTGGGAGTCACAGGCATGGTAAAGATGGGTCTTGGCATTTGATGTTTCCTGTTTTTGAGGATGTCAAGACATTGAATTTCTTGTTTCGTCAAATCAATAACACCAAATGAACCAGCACAACATAAGTATTTGTGAATGAGTAGCAGTAGCAGCAGCAGCAGCAGTAACAGTAGCAGCAGCAGCAGCAGTAGTAATAGTAGTAGTAGTAGTAGTAGTAGTAGTAGTTGAATTTTGCACAAGTATTTTCTTACTTTTGGTGACAGCCAGCTGAGATGATGGATCCATGGGCGAAGTAATCCCCCGTGTCGTAGCATGGACATTGTCCAGCTTGAATACATTTACCAGACTGGAAAGAAAAACAACAACAGTTTATCATACGTTGCCGTCTTGCTGCCCCCAACCCGTACCTGTACTCTGGATACCTTATTACAACCATTATGTCACTGATTAATCAACTTAAGCATTTGAGTCCTTTAAGAAACGATAGAGTAGATTCTCTCAATGACATCGGATCTTTTTAATTGCCATGTCTATTGTAATGTGTGAGCATTTGCCTTAGTTAACGTATGTCTTTCCGTCTGTTCACTCCAACCATAAGACGGCATTTTGGTCTGATTCATTTAGTCGCTTGATGCAATAATCGTAGATAGCTGTTGATAATCGTGGATTGCTGTTAATAATCATGGATTGCTGTTAATAGCTGTGAATAATCATGGATTGCTGTTAAAAATCATCGATTGCTGTTGTAACCAGGAACACATTATGGAATGACGCACAAGTTATTCTGAAGATAAATACATGCGCCGTATGAAAAAAACAACTCACGGGGTCTTCAACAGTTCCATCGGGACAGTAGCAGGCTTCCTGCAAGATGAACTCGCCATTTCTCTGTGGAAGTTGTTTGCAAGCACTCTTTCGTCCAGGCATTTGGCAGACTGGTTTGCAGGTACCATCTTGGAGTTCAGCCAGAGTCTGAGTACCAAGACATGTCATCTTCTCGCATGTTGTATTGGTGCAGGACAGTTTGCCACTTGAACACAAGCTGCAAACATGCCATAAGTCAGTGATTAATATACATTAAACAGTGGTTTCATCAAATGTTTACGTATGTGTAGTGATTAGCACCAATGTGTACACACGGTGTCTAATCTACAGCGGGACTAACATAGTAGGTTATTTCCGCTTGACCATGACCACAAGGACGGTTCCACAACACTCGACGTTTGGAACGGGTATTTCACATTGGCAGTTAGGCCTGTTATCTTAGATCCATAGGAAAGGGAGCGCGGGAAGTAATATATGCAAACAAATTTACTTTCTTAACTATTTCAATATAATGGTGAAAAAATACAAAGTTTTTCGAAAAGGATTGATAAAAAACCCTTCTTAGAAATATGATTAATTTCATCGCAATCTTTTTAGTATTTTCACTGCTTGGTCTCAATCGAGTTATTTCTTAGAAATTATATGGCGACTCCCATTGTAGTGGTGATGGGTTGTAGAGCTATTGAAAAAGAAATTATTTATTTACACGTTAAAATAACAAAGCTATTGACAACAGGATTTTAGATATTTGAAGTTGTACTTATGTCGCTATAATATTTACTCTCCAAGAGTAATACATATCACGAAACGACTTTGAATTACACGTATGGCAAACGACACGAGAGACATTTCTGTGACCGTTGATTATCAAGCTCTAACACCGTACTTAGTCTGTGTTTTACTTTGCTGTGAATGTTCATCATATAGGTATCACGAGTTTCCTAATGCGAATAACACGTATATAATGGTTCAGTAGCTGGACCTTTACACCTTTGGTTCACAGGTTTAGAGCTTACCATTCCTGGCAGCCGATGGTGACCTTGTCGCCGGGTCTAATGGGAGTGGTAGGATCATCGAGTGAGTAGCAGTTGCATTGGTCCTGTGGAACACAGTTGTTGTCTTGGTCAAGATAGTTTCCGGGCTTGCAAGTACAGCCCTGGAGACAGTCACCAGTGCATTTCCCACCACTGAGGCTGAGGTCACGGCAGGAAGTATCACAGCTCTTTACACAACAGCTGTATTCCTTGTCGCCATCTTGATTACCGGTCCCGGCTGCGCATGTTGTCATTGACGCTAGTAAGAAAGAAGGCATATCATTATAGTGAGTGAGTGGATGAGTGAGTTTAGTCTTACTCCGCTTTCAGCAATATTCCAGCAATATCACGGCGGGGACACCAGAAATGGGCTTCACACATTGTACCTATGTGGGAACTCGAACCCGGGTCCTCGGTGTGACGAGCGAACGCTTTAACCACTAGGCTACCCCACCGCCCACATATCATTATAACATCCTTATGGACTACATTAGCCACTCAAAGTCCTTTATATCACTGGAATTCTATCAAATTGGCTTCTTGACTAAATTACCAATGATCATGTGATGAAGTATTCCTTTGTCTCTGAAAAATTATTAGAAAGAAATTCTCGGTTGAAATGCTACACCCGTGTGCGCTTTGACCATAGATTTGTCATAGTCCAATAAATATACCAGTGGAATTACAACAGAAACTGAAGTGAAGACAGGAGGACTTACAGCAGTCTACTGTGGCTGTGTCGTTGAACTGCGTGAGGCAGATGCCACAGTCTCGAAGCATTCCTTTGAGAAGGCCACAGACTCCTTCTCCTTTCATGGCTTCACAGGCGACTTCGTACTCATCCAGTTTGCTGATTTCCATTGATGGACATTTGCTGGTGATAGCTTTCCTCATGTTCTCACACTACAATAGTTAAATGTTTCCAGTGTATAGTGCTATAGTGGATATCATTTGCCAGATAACATGTGTTTTTCTACTGAACTACAGAGAGTAGAGGCACCATCCAGAAATCACAATATAATACAATAGGCGGATCCACAAGGGGGTGCAGGGGTGCGAAACCCCCCTATTGTCCTGAACGTTTATTGAATGACCATTGTAACTCTCGAGAAAACGGGTGAAAATGTACTGTGCACTTTTTTTCCTTTTGGAACTGTGCACCCCGCCTTTCTCTAAAAGCTGTATCCGCCCCTGACTTTACTGTTTATCACGGCAATACAATCTCATTATTTGCTTTCTTCAACACTCTTAAATGCAATGACAATATTGATTTCAGACATACTATGTACAATAAATGTTCAAGAAATCATGGAAGAGAAAATATGTGTATAAATAAAAGGTAAAGGTTCGCCACCATAAAGATGGGTACACCTTATCAACACAGGTAACTAAGAGGAACATAATAGACCATTTTCTTCGGATGATTTAAAAGTCATTAAAAAATCCAACTGCAAACTCAGTATATTATCAGTTACAATAAAATATATTAATCTGGTGACTTCCCCTCTTCCTGGAGAGATGCAGTGATCTACCTTCAGTTGTTGGCAATCTATAGCCTGTTTTTTTATATTTTATTGTCCTCTATAGTTAAACTGTTATAGATTTAATTACTAGTTTTACATTTATAACTGTGATTTTCTAGTTGTTTTACTGTCCTTCGTTGACAGGTTTTTATAATTTACCTTTAATTATTATTAAACTGTAACTTCAGTTATTCACGATATGGCTGAAATATTGCCGATGTGACTTTAAATTTTAACTCACACACTCACTCACACTGAAGAGATGCTATAATCTTTCCCTTAAAAAGCCTGGCAAGGATCATTATGACCCAGTAAATTATCATTTCTTGCATTTCTTGCCATAGTCCTCTCATGTTTTTGGAATGTGTGGATTTTGCACTGATTTGTCAACGTTTCGATACAGGTCAAACTATTTAAATGTGAGTTGTTATTGTTCACTGTGACAACGGACTGACGTTTCAGTGATCTTCGACATTACTTGTATTCTATATTCATTTCCACAGGAAAATAACATTTTTCTAACCGCAAATAGCTTCAATATTGCTCACGCGGCCTAAAACAACGTTTACTCATTCACTAGTGTGCTGCACTGGACTATCTTCCAAGCCACTAAAATGATTTTAGATGTTGATACTTGTAATGCACGAATACATTCTTACAATATGCTTTGGTGAAACATGAGTCGACTTATTACTCACCCGTTGAAGATATCACTGTTTAATAATTTTGCAATGTTATTACACATTGTGTAATAATACCGTACGTATGACGCCAAAGTGGTATACAGTTATGACGTCACAATGCTAATACCTCTTTCACAATAGTATTAGACCTTGCTTGACTCACGGAAAGCTGAGAGTCATCACACTCGTTGAATTCTTAGGAAAGAAGTACTTTGCTCGATATTATTTTGCTAATGTTGGTTGAGTAATAAATAAATTACCAGAGTATGTCCCGTGTAATACCATATTTATGAAACCCGTGAATGGTATTGGTATCTAACTCACTTTCGCTCGGTTGAAACCATACACTCGTTTCATAAATATGGTATTACACTGGACATCGTTTAGTATCCACTATATATGGATTAAGTATATGAAGGGATATACCTGTGGTATTTTGGTTGTGCTGTCATAAGCATCAAATGCAAGGCATCTGTCCTGTGAGTTCCCTGCAATGAAGTCGTCTTCACTGAACTGACCAAGAGTAGCTGGATCGATGAGGTCGTTGTCGGGGTTGTAGTCGTAGTTACCACAAAGACCTGATACCTAGGACACAAACAAACTGATGATAACTACCGACACACAACTCTACTTTGAAACCTTCTTCACAGTCGCATGTCTCTATGGAAGGAGATGTTCACCCATCTAAATTAGAACTTTATAATCATATCCGTATCGTTACAACGGTTCTAATATATAGTACAATCAACAGTGTTATGATTTTGTCCGTAAGATAAGGGTATGAAAACCCCAGTCAGAATATCGTTTAACGTTGCAAAAAAAGAAAATTGCAGTCAGTACATTGAATAAGTAGTTTAAGATGATCGCAAGTAGATATTGGCATATGTAAGGCACATTACACTATTCCCAAGCAGGGACTGACACATGTAAATGGTTGTGTTGTGGAGCTATATTTCAGCTATATCATGGCTTTTGGTAGATAACACTCTCCATCACTACATACAATGGCAACAGATTACATAATGTCAATTATGGTGTTGTGTCCGCTCTTTATGTGACAATACATACCCTGGTTGAGTATACACTGGGTCTGGCTGAAATGACGATGCCGCTGCTCTTGTCGATTGAAACTGTGAGGTCCATGAATTCAACTACGTATGTATCCGCGGCTGTGCTGATGAATAGTCCAGTCTTGGTGAATGGAAGAACTTTGGTTTGACCATTCACTTTGAAGGTTTGGTCTTTCACACCGATTGCGTAGCTGTCGCTTCCTCTGGTCACAGTGACTGTCATGAGACTCATGTCTGGCGCTGTTGAAGCTTCGACTTTCATCTTGCCTTTGAGCTACAACAGTCATTGTAATTAATTGACTGTTATATGGCGTGACATCAGCGACAATGTTCAATTAGCTGGTTTGGCCCGATCCCAAACTCAACGTTTAAATTGGCTGTGATGTTAAAATTGTTAAGTGGTTGAGTGGAAATAAGATGTGTCATTATATAAAGCTGTAAATAGTTAGGATCATTGTCCTTGAAAAAAACATATTATCCAGAATATTGACATATCTGGCGGGAATTTGTAATTTCACCATTTTAACAAATGGTTGTGATCATGTTTTAACAGGCTGTGTCGGCTTCAGTATATTTGTTATCTCCCCTTACATCTCACAGTAAATGTGTGCTTATGAAAGTGATCACACTCTTTACCTCCAACAGTGTGAAGGAACACTCAGCTGAGCCCTTGTTGGACACCTTGAACGAGAACTGATCAAACTGTTTGACGGTCTTGAGGCCTTTGACTTCGCAGATGCCTGGACAATCCTCCTTGACACATTTCCACATACCATAGATTTGACAGGTACTGTAATGAAGAATTAGATTCGATACTCTGGGTTTCCCATCACTAGGGGGCACACGGGGATACATTCGTAGACATTGATGGAAACTCATAAAGTAAGTGTTTCAAACATCTAGCCCAACATGACACGCTTTGTTTCTTTGATACGCCAGGTTCAGGCAAATGATTACTCTTAAACAAGAATCGAATTAAGAGAATATTCATGAATCGGTTCAACTCGTAGAAAAAAATATTCTGCTTATTTGTTGTAAAGCTGTCAAATAACTTACGACAACAATATATTCTTATCTCTCTAAAGATTTGCAATATATGTTCTTACCATGACATACACTTGTCCTTCGTGTACATTTTTTCGTCGAGAGCATATGCCTTCTTGTCGTAGACGCACTTGCAGTCATTAGGTGCCACGCAGTTGCCTGCATTGTCAAGGATCTTTCCTGCCTCACAGACACATCCAGCCAAGTGCTGAGAACACGATGGACTAGTGAGCCTCTTCAGGTTGTCTGTGTCCAACATTCCGCACATTGCAGGGCATGGGGATGCATACACAGAGAAGATCTTTCCAGCTGGGCATTGCTTGGCTGAAGAATTAAAACAGCTGCGTATTCACTAGGTATGACTCAATTTAGGTGGGCGAACATTAGAATATCGATATTGTTTTAATGAAGAGACGTAATGACTTAACCACAAAATCCAAGAGCATGACATCCATTTTTGTTTCATTAACGATCAGCAATGTGGGTATTTAGTATCTTAAAATACAACGATAATAACGGGTAATTGCAAAATTCAAATCATCAAGCTAATCTTGATCGAGTCTGAAAGTAAAAAGTATACATACGACAGAAGTTCTTCGTTCGCCATTTAAAGTAGACGTTCTTTGAAATACACATAGAGGCATAGAGAGACAGTGTGTTGCACACGGCTTCCTGTTTCTTCTCGGGGGTGGCAGCATTGCAGTAGGCTCTCTTGCACTCAAAGAGACTCAGTGTGGGGTCCACCTGTCATCATAACACACGTCTTACTAATATACACTCGAAGTGGACCAGCATTTACAATTATATAACGGCATACACTCAATGTGTACAGAAGAGAACAAATATGTTACAACTGGACATACGGTACCAGACTTTAGGAGTCCATCTATCTGTTTTTTGCAGTAGTTTAAACTGATCCCCATGCAGTGTCCGTATACTTACGATATCGTTGCAGGTTCTGAAGCCACTGCTTCTAAGCCAAGCACAGGCCTTGTTGGCTTGGTCCTCTTCATCCCCAGCGGCACATCGTCTCAGTCCCTCGCCACACTGCATCACATTGTATACACACGTTGTACCAAATGATATATTATATATACTCAGTGTCAGTTATTTCCAGAAATGGTTGATAATATACTTTAGAGATGGTGGATATTGCATCAAGTCGATATCCAGTGACAGAGAGGATTATACTAGAGGGGGTAGATACAGAGATACGGTTCATGTCAGGTTATCTACTGGGTGGACAATAAAGGTAATATGCGTATACAACAAGGGTTGAAAGTACAGTATGGTCTGAGAGTGGATATCACATCACAAACAGGAAATGTGAGTTCAAAGAGGGTTGACATCTCGTTATATACACACATGGTTGAAGTTACATGGTCAAAGAGGCTTGACATCTCTTTATATACACACATGGTTGACGGTACATGGTCAAAGAGGCTTGACATCTCTTTATATACACACATGGTTGAAGGTACATGGTCAAAGAGGCTTGACATCTCGTTATATACACACATGGTTGATTGTACATGGTCAAAGAGGCTTGATATCTCGTTATATACACACATGGTTGAATGTACATGGTCAAAGAGGCTTGACATCTCGTTATATACACACATGGTTGAATGTACATGGTCAAAGAGGGTTGATGTCCCATTACATACAGTGCTTGTAGCACCTTAACAATGCACATCGAGTGCTGATTGCTGGTATATTTATCAAGGATTCATAGCATTATATGTCTTATAGTGTTACATATGATTGATAGTAAATATATAAAGATAGAGGTTATACATGCACAATAGACAACTTTACCTTATCTGCGCTTCTGAAGTTGCCTGCAATACCCTTGACTTCAATGGGATTGCTGAGGAGGGCATATTCAGCTGTAGGGGAAATAATTTGGGTATAATATATTCCAATTGAATTGATTGACAAAAATATTCTTACAGCCCTTTTACTTGATAATTGTTTTAATTTTGTTCGTATGAAATGAAAAGAAGATGAATATTATTTGTACCTGCTTGATCGCCCTTGCCGTTTCCGCACATTCCGGTGAAACCTCCATCTTCAAGAGTTCCCCTGTCGGCTGTGACCACAGCCATACCGTCATCATCAACACCAACGGTGATCTCGAATTTTGAGAGTTTGAAGTTCTTACGCTCCAGTTTTTCGTAAACAGTAATGTCTGAAAAGAAATATGGTATTTACCAATCTATTCTCACAGAGAAATCTTCTGTTGATTTGTCCCAATACCTACCACCAGCCAAGTCTTTGACGAGCATAATACTTAGTGTGTCATTAATACCTTCATCAGATTTCCACAGTCAACACTACTTATTCAACATCGCTTTGTACTACAATCCAAATAACGTGTGTCTTATGTAATTTCATAAACCAAACAATATCCATTAATTCCAACTATCACCGCTTTCGTACTTATTACAAATATGTCAATTTAATATTCGATTATTTTCTTGATTCTACATATTTTCGAAACTATTAAACAATACCATTTTAATCGCATTACCTCAATTACATTGCACGGATATATTATCTGCAAAGGCCAAGATCTAGAATGATTTTTGTAAGCTCAAATGAATAACGTTTCAACGATATAAACGAAAGTGCTTATTTCTAGCCCTTTAGACACCGATATACCGACATGTGACGGGGTCGTACTGGCGAGGTTTCACTTGAGATTGATTTTATACACACGTGGTTTTATAACCTGTTAAATATCCATTCATGCAAATTTTCAGAGCTACCGTTAATTTTTACAATAAATGGAATCTGATTTTGAATTAGTCCAGACTGGGTTAGTCCATACTTCTTCTGATATTGCAATGTACATACAGATATATCTGACTATGTAAAACATGGCTGCTTCCCTTCCTCCTACCTCCGAGACTCTTTGGTTCTGATGTAACGTCAGTTTCCGTTCCATCGGGATTTTTTACTTTTCCAGTTGCGCTACTGTATTCGTATGTTTTCCCGTCCATTGTGATTGAAATAGACTGAAAAGAAGGAATTGTTAGACTTCGTTAGGACAGTGGGTGCGACAAGAACATGGTCAGCCATCTTGTTGAAGAGGAGATTGTTTATCAAAACCACCCAATAATAAGAATTCGGCACGTTAACGTAACAACACTGATGGCGCAATACAGACAACACTGATGACGCAATACAGACAACACTGATGACGCAATACAGACAACACTGATGACGCAATACAGACAACACTGATAACGCAATACAGACAACATTGATCACGTAATACAGACAAAATTGTTGACGTGAAACAGACACCATTGTTGGTGTGATAATTGGCAATATTGTTGACCTGATACAGACATCAGACGTGATACAATAGTTCATTATCTTAGTGTAATGGCGCAATTTCTTTGAGGGGCATTTTGAAGTTGGAGTACTAAGTAAGGATAACTCATAAGGATTACAGGTTGTAATAAAGACGTTGTTCATCCACGTGTCTTTTCCTTACTAAATGACGTAACTGCCCGTTACATACAAATATATATATGATGCTGTGATAATTTCATACGTTTGTTGTATTGTATTATGGTATGTCTCTATTCGCTGTATGTACGAATCAACTAGCTCGCCTATGATTGTTGTCTTCTACAAGCCATAACATATGTGTACGTTTCTATGTTCATGTATCTCCCACTTGGAATACACTGAAAATGTTTCCTCATTCAGAAACGTGTATATGTCAACAAGTGTAAATTTTGTAGAAGTACAATGTAGGTTTTTTCGTCTATTTGCTCTGTCTATGGAACTTTCAACGGGTAAATCTTAACGATATATATAATATATTGAGGCACATTGAAGAAAACTCAATTCTTTAGCTTGATATTCGCCGGGAACCTGTCTCCCTTATAATATACGTTCAAGAAACGTCAAAATTACCTTCTTGCATTTGCACGTAGAACCGGGATCGCATGATGTGTATGCTGTGACCTTTATGTTGGTGTTCTGGATGAGAGTCATAGTACAAGTGGAACAGTAGTTGTAATCGACGCCGTCAAAGGTACGGTAGCTGCACTCTCCGAAAGTTCGGCAGGTCTTTGTACGGAAATCACCCTCTCCGCCAATAACTGTTGCGTTCACTGTAAACACAATGTTAGATATGTTGCAAACATATTGTTTCATCACATCGTATTTTGTTGTAGTTCTTATTCTCTTACATCGCATTTATTCCTGATAGATAATGAAGCATTTAAAGAAGCATATAAGCAGTGTATATATGTCATCATATTGTCATTATTCATCAGGTTATTGCCATAATACAGTTTACAAATCCAAATATAGGTTAATGAACTGCAACTGAAATTACAATCGATTTGTCAAGGTGTGCATAAGGTCAACTGTGAATAGATATTTTACCAAGTATAAAAGGCTCCTGTTTCAGATATCACATTGAACGGCCTTGAATGTGTGCCAAGGATACGTACAAACAAGGGAGTTGAGATTATATTTCGATGAGGTTGTTAACGAAATAAATCTTTTATTAACTTATTATTCTCCCATGTTATTGCCTTTGTGTTCATACATGAAAACAGCAGAACAAGGTAGATTGCCTATGCTGTCCTTAAGCTTGTGTGAGTTCTATTATATCTATTTTTAGGAATTTGTGTATATAAAAAATACTACCCTCTCATCGTGAAATCAGTACAATGAATAGATAAATTATCTATAACTAACTGCATTCTCCTAACGCACCTTTCTTGCAGATGTTGCAAGTGTTCTTGTTACCCCAGGATCCACCTTCTGTACAGCAAGTGCCCTCTGCCGTGAACTCACTTTTCTTGGAGCCGCTGCAGAATTTGCCCACGTAGCAGTAGGACTCTGAAAGTCCCACAATATAATTTCGTTAAAAACTAATTACGGTGTTTTTTCAGTAAATATTGTTTGTTGTTAAAACCTACGACAGGTGATACTACACGTGCATGTGAAGGTATCGTGCTTAAACAACCGCTCTACTATATCTACATTTCTTATACAACGATTTAGCGTTGAGAGTAGTCTATGAATTGTTGGTAGCAAATACTTACACATAGCAAAGCAAATTAATTCATACTGCAATACTTGCATTACATTGAGGATATTTACCAACATATGAAGAAAACATTTCATGAAACTGCATAATAAGTGAACGCATCTTCAAGTAAAAAGTATATTTATGAAAGACCTAGTTTCAAATCACAGAGAGGTATGGTATTACGCGACTTTTAGAAAATTGCCAGCATTATCGGCTGGGGACACCAGACGTAGGATTCACAAAAACGAACCATGGTCTTAGGCGTTACAAACATACGTTTTAGCTACTAGGCTACCCCGCCGCCGCTTTAGTTGTAAATGTATCGTGTTGGTTCCATCTGGCTTATTGTGTTCAATCTTAAAGGATGCAGTGTCGAGGATATCAAAAGCAATGAGACAAATGTTTAAGGGAACGATTTATACCAGTTCCTTTCCGGCAGGGTGAGATGTCCTATCTGATTTAATTTTAAATTAAATCCAACCTACCTCCTGGAGCCTCTTCACAGTTTATCCCAGTGTAGTTGTTTTTACACTCGCAGAGGTTAGGGTTCACACAGACCCCGTTGGCTCCACAGCCACCAGTACAAACAGCTGTGTAGGGACAGAGAGAACATACAACCGTCTAGGTATACAACATCCAGTTGATTCCATGGTAGAACAAGTTCCCGAAACATTTGAAGTATATTAGCTAACTTTGTTTTTATTCATTTACAAATTTCAAACTTTCTTTGTCACGATATGCCTGAAATACTACCGATGTGACATTAAAATTTTAACTCACTCACTCTCTATAACTTGTTTTAGTCACGATATGATTGAAATACTGCCGATTTGACTTAAAATCTTAAATCACTCACTCCCGTAACATTTCAAATATAGTGTAAATTCACACATGCTTACGATTGATCAACCATTGATGCGCCACTGTAGGGGAATATTTACAGGCGTATTAATGTAAACGAAATACCGTTATCCGCAGGCCGACTGTACATAGAAACCTTCACGGAGTGGTATGTAATATATTCATCATTATTCTCATTACTGCCAGCAGTATTTTCATCACATGTAACATTACATTGAGAAAGACAAATGTTTTGTTTGGTAATAACGTTCACAAACAAACCAATTACTCGCTGTGTTTTAGCATATCGGCGTCGTTGTTCAAGAAAATATAATATCAGTTCGAAATTTGATTAAACATTCACTCTCTGTACAACATGATATAGAAGATGAACTTACGATCGTTGCAGTCGTTACCACTGTAACCGTCGCAACAGCCCCATTTTTCCACCTCTTTTTTTCTATAAAAGATAGTCATTGATATAAGTCAGTGGCAATAGCAACAAATGGGTAGGGTCATTTACACACATTACACGAAGCGAAATGGTACTTTGGGGATTTTTGGAAAACAGTTACTGCAGATTTCTAACTTTTCTAGGTTATTTTTTTAATAGTGCTGCCATTGCGGTCATTTTTACAGTTAGGTCGGCCTCGCTGATTCCAGAGTCGCACCTTCATCATCCTTTACATCATTTGAAAGACCGAAACAGAAGTACGACATGACTATGTACGATACGGCAGGTTGTACAGATCTTCAATTTACAGAGGTACAATCGTGAAATATGCAAAGCATATTCTGAAAACTTTCCTATCTAAATTCTCAATGCTGTTATTGTACAAAAATGAAAACATCAGTAACGGGAGGCAGACAGAAAAATATAATTTTTACCTTCATTTGTTGTACGTGAACATAAAACCGCAAACAAATATTCTAAAGTACTACGATAAAAGTGATTACATATGGCACATTTGAAATATTGCATAAGTATAACATGTATCAATAATAGTTACTATTTGTTTTATTCTACGATTACGAGTTTATGTTTGAGATGACGTTAGTATACATGACTTTGAGGGGATAATGTGTGTGTAACGACAGCATATTAAGGTTAAACATGTGTGTATGCCCATGTACCCAGTGTGCATGTAAATTATCAGGACAATTTGTCTTCAGAATTTGTTATAAATACATTAAGTGTAATACACCGTATACTTTGCGAAATGTATAATACCCTTTGCACACAAGAAAGCACATATTACGTTGGGAAACATTTGAGTAGCTCGTTTTCTATCTGAAAGTGACCAACAATATATGCATTAATTTGTTACCTAGTGAAAACACAAGGGATGTCAATTGTGGAAAGCTCCAGCATGTTTTTATTTTCGAGATCCTGTCCCGGGTTCAAACTGTTAATCTGATCCATGGCCGGGATGAAATCTCGTTCCATCATCTGCAGCATTTGTAGGCATGATGCATTTTCGGTCTTTGTTTCAAGTCGTGTCGTGTTACAGAAGGCCGCTCTGTAATGATAGCAGGATATCGAAGTGAGACATACTTCAACGTGTTGCAGAAAGAACACACAGGATGGGTGATACTATTAAGGCATTACAGTGATAACACAGGGAAAGTCATTATGGAACTTGTAATACTATTAAGATAATACAATGACTTCATAGGGAAAGGGATAATGAAATTCAATCTATGAAGATAACACAATATCACAATGTAAACATTGCAAATGTCAGGCTACTATCCTAATGAAGTTCTATCATTGTGAACATTGCAAAGGTAAGGCTACTATCCTAATGCAGTTCTATCATAGTGAACATTGCAAAGGGAAGGCTACTATCCTAATGCAGTTCTATCATAGTGAACATTGCAAAGGTAAGGCTACTATCCTAATGCAGTTCTATCATAGTGAACATTGCAAAGGGAAGGCTACTATCCTGATGCAGTTCTATCATAGTGAACATCCTAATGCTATCAAGGTGCAAAGGGAAGGCTACTATCCTAATGCAGTTCTATCATAGTGAACATTGCAAATGTAAGGCTACTATCCTAATGCAGTTCTATCATAGTGAACATTGCAAAGGTAAGGCTACTATCCTAATGCAGTTCTATCATAGTGAACATTGCAAAGGGAAGGCTACTATCCTAATGCAGTTCTATCATAGTGAACATTGCAAAGGTAAGGCTACTATCCTGATGCAGTTCTATCATAGTGAACATTGCAAAGGTAAGGCTACTATCCTAATGCAGTTCTATCATAGTGAACATTGCAAAGGTAAGGCTACTATCCTAATGCAGTTCTATCATAGTGATGATTGCAAAGGTAAGGCTACTATCCTAATGCAGTTCTATCATAGTGAACATTGCAAAGGTAAGGCTACTATCCTAATGCAGTTCTATCATAGTGAACATTGCAAATGGAAGGCTACTATCCTAATGCAGTTCTATCATAATGAACATTGCAAAGGTAAGGCTACTATCCTAATGCAGTTCTATCATAGTGAACATTGCAAAGGTAAGGCTACTATCCTAATGCAGTTCTATCATAGTGAACATTGCAAAGGTAAGGCTACTATCCTAATGCAGTTCTATCATAGTGAACATTGCAAAGGTAAGGCTACTATCCTGATGCAGTACTATCATAGTGAACATTGCAAATGTAAGGCTACTATCCTGATGCAGTTCTATCATAGTGAACATTGCAAAGGTAAGGCTACTATCCTGATGCAGTTCTATCATAGTGAACATTGCAAAGGTAAGGCTACTATCCTAATGCAGTTCTATCATAGTGAACATTGCAAATGTAAGGCTACTATCCTGATGCAGTTCTATCATAGTGAAAGTAATTATGAAACAAGTTACATTACTACGACAATGCAGTCACATCGTACAGAACTTGTTTATGAGTCTGCTTAAGCTATCATGATGATATATGTATATCATAGCGAATATAGAGTCCCAACGCGACAACAACATCAGCCTAGACTAGATGATGAAATTGCTCCAATTTGCGCGAAAACGGTAAAATAGTGATGAAAACAACATACATGGATCATGGAATATCTGTGTTCGCAAAAAGGTTAAGTAAGAAATTATGAAACTGTTACGGCAAGTATGTAAATACTATGGCATCATACTAATATTAATTAAGAAAATGATGACACCCTTGCAGTTCGACATTTGCTGTTAAAAAAATAACGTAATAAACCACATTGTTCTTTGGAAGCTTGAATATTTAAATCATTATATTTGATGTTTCTCCTATATTTACAAGATATGCACTCTCCGTCAGTAACAACTAATGACTGCATATTGTTAATTCTAAACAATTACATTGCATCGAAGGTGACAATGATTTGGGGTATTGATGAAAATGATCAAATGGGAACATACTTAGAATACCGACCACAATCTATCAAATATAGATTCTAAATATAAAAAGAACGTTCTTCAAGTCCCGAATGAAGGTAAGTGTGGATGGCCAATTAATCTTACGGTTTAATTTATCTGATTTAAGTTGCAAAGTTGTACAAGTACACGTTTATATAATTCAAATACAGAATGTGAAAGTGCGGTAAACTTCAAGTCGAAATGAACACCACGTCACGATCACAACCCCGAGGAGCAGCTGTCGCCATTTTGAAATCATTGTCTGCGGTTCGGACTTGCTGCTTGAGCTAACTGTCACGATCCAACTGTCATCGACAAACTGTCAAACCGATTCCTCTTAAATTTCAACTATTACAATGTTGATGCAAATTAGATGCCCATGTCCTCACTATTTTGTTTCACTACTTTGTCCATGTATTTTTAAGAAACCAACGACTGCAAGGCAAACAGTTAATTTAGTATTAGTTTGCATGCAACATATTGACAATGTCTGACTAGTGAAGACCTACTACGTTTGCTTCTGTTCATGCCAAGGCTCCTGAACAGATCCCTTACTGTACGTGCCAAACACCAACAGACAGATGCCAAACACCAACCCTTACTGTACTTGCCAAACACCAACAGATCCCTTACTGCACGTGCCAAACACCAACAGATCCCTTACTGCACGTGCCAAACACCAACAGATCCCTTACTGTACTTGCCAAACACCAACAGATCCCTTACTACTGTACTACGTGCCAAACACCAACAGACTTGCCAAACACCAACCTTACTGCACGTGCCAAACACCAACAGATCCCTTACTGTACGCCACGTCGAGTACAAGACATGATATGATGCTGGTTAGGTTCTGCATAGCCAACTCAAACCAACATAGCTTTAAAGCTACTGCCGAATCCGTTTTATAACCATGTTTCTATTCACAGTTAATCACAACTATCAAGCGGGAGAATTGAATCTCTTAATTCAGAATAAAAATCTGAAATAAAAATCCTACGACAATTTAAACTGAAAGTTTTCAAGTGTTCATACCTATGTGATTCTTATTTTAGAGACAAGATGCATCTTAAGACAATGAAAATGACTATATGACATATTTATTGAAAGTGAAAGATACTTACGAGGAAATCGCCGGTCCGGTTACCATTATCCATAGTATAACAGAGAGAAGCGGGTTGAGGGAACGAGCCATGGCTCCCTTAGTTTAGTCGATCTACGACTCGTTTGTCCTGTCAGCACTCCAATAGTCCAAGTTTTCGCACGCACGGATAAACACACAGAAATGTATCGGGCAGTGCTCTCTTGGAGAAGAAGTCTCGTTCGCTTACCCCTGCTCTCTTTATTATATACCTTCGTAAAATAACCACGTGACTTAACTTTAGGCTACCAGTTACCTATTGAGTGCCCCTATACCATATTGATATTTTGTCATGTGCTCACCCTTCCATTGGCTGGTGGTGGTGACAGCTACCACAGACATTGATTTGCTTTAACTAAATTCATAATAGCCCGTGTGCTGTTGTTCCTTGGGTAACATATGGCAGCTATGTTGACGAATTTATTTAGAAATATACAGACCTCAGCAGAATTTTGTCCACTCCTTACTTTTGACATTAATGCACTTTTCACGCTCTTTCTGCGTGCTAGGACCGTGTGCAAACCTAAACATGTTTATGTTTGTGTTGGTTTGTGGAAACGTACACATGTTTATGGTTGTGGTGGTGTGCAAACTTATTCATGTTTATGGTTGTGGTGGTGTGTGCAAACCTATACATGTTCATGGTTGTGGTGGTGTGTGCAAACCTACTCATGTTAATGGTTGTGGTGGTGTGTGCACACCTACACACGTTTATGGTTGTGGTGGTTTGTGCAAACCTACTCATGTTTATGGTTGTGCTGGTGTGTGCAAACCTACACACGTTTATGGTTGTGGTGGTGTGTGCAAACCTACTCATGTTTAAACCCATACATACACACGTTATGGTGTGGTGGTGTGTGCAAACCCATACATGTTTATGGTTGTGGAATATGTGTAATGTTACTCATGTTTATGGTTGTGGTGGTTTGTGCAAACCTACTCATGTTTATGGTTGTGGCGTTGTGTGCAAACCAACATTTTTAATGGTTGTGGTGGTGTGTGGAAACGTAGACATGTTTATGGTTGTGGTGGTTTGCAAACCTACACATGTTGATGGTTGTGGTGGTGTGGGGCAACCTACACATGTCTATTGTTGTTGTGTGTGCAACCCACACATGTTTATGGTTGAGGTGGTGTGTGGAAACCTGCACATGTTAATGGTTGTGGTGGTGTGTGCAAACCTACACACGTTTATGGTTGTGGTGGTTTGTGCAAACCTACACATGTTGATTGTTGTGCTGATGTGTGAAAACCTACACATGTTTATGGTTGTGGTGGTTTGTGGAAACCTACACACGTTTATGGGTGTGGTGGTTTGTTCAAACCTAGACATGTTCTTGTTTGTGGTATATTTGCAAACCTACCCATGTTGATGGTTGTGGTATATGTGGATGCCTACTCATGTTTGTGGATGTGGTGGTGTATGCAAACCTACAAATGTTTATGGTTGTGGTGGTGTGTGCAAACCTAGACATGTTTATGGTTGTGGTATATGTGCATGCCTACTCATGTTTATGGTTGTGGTGGTGTATGCGAACCTTCTCATGTTTGTGGATGTGGTGGTGTATGCAAACCTAAACATGGTTATGGTTGTGGTGGTGTGTGCAAACCTACCCATGTTTATGGTTGTGGTATATGTGCATGCCTACTCATGTTTATGGTTGTGGTGGTGTATGCGAACCTTCTCATGTTTGTGGATGTGGTGGTGTATGCAAACCTAAACATGGTTATGGTTGTGGTGTTGTGTGCAAACCTATAGATGTTTATGGTTGTGGTGGTGTGTGCAAACCCATACATGTTTATGGTTGTGGTGGTGTGTGCAAACCTACTCCTGTTTATGGTTGTGGTGGTGTGTGCAAACCGATACATGTTTATGGTTGTGGTGGTGTATGCAAACATACTCATGTTTATGGTTGTGGTGGTGTGTGCAAACCCATACATGTTTATGGTTGTGGTGGTGTGTGCAAACATACTCATGTTTATGGTTGTGGTGGTGTGTGCAAACCTACTCATGTTTATGGTTGTGGTGGTTTGTGGAAACCTACACATGTTAATGGTTGTGGTGGCGTGTGCAAACCTACACACGTTTATGGTTGTGGTAGTGTGTGCAAACCTACACATGTTTATGGTTGTGGTGGTGTGTGCAAGCTTACACATGTTTATGGTTGTGCAGATGTGTGAAAACCTACACAAGTTTATGGTTGTGGTGGTTTGTGGAAACCTACACACGTTTATGGGTGTGGTGGTTTGTGCAAACCTAGACATGTTCATGTTTGTGGTATATTTGCAAACCTACCCATGTTGATGGTTGTGGTATATGTGCATGCCTACTCATGTTTGTGGATGTGGTGGTGTATGCAAACCTTCTCATGTTGATGGTTGTGGTAGTGTGTGCAAACCTACTCATGTTTATGGTTGGGGTGGTGTGTGCAAACCTACTCATGTTGATGGTTGTGGTATATGTGCATGCCTACTGATGTTTGTGGATGTGGTGGTGTATGCAAACCTACTCATGTTTGTGGATGTGGTGGTGTATGCAAACCTACTCATGGTTATGGTTGTGCTGTTGTGTGCAAACCTATACATGTTTATGGTTGTGGTGGTGTGTGCAAACCCATACATGTTTATGATTGTGGTGGTGTGTGCAAACCTACTCATGTTTATGGTTGTGTGGTGGTGTACTCATGTTTATGGTTGTGGTGGTGTGTGCAAACCTATACATGTTTATGGTTGTGGTGGTGTGTGCAAACCTATACATGTTTATGGTTGTGGTGGTGTGTGCAAACCTACTCATGTTTATGGTTGTGGTGGCGTGTGCAAACCTACTCATCTTTATGGTTGTGGTGGTGTGTGCAAACCTATACATGTTTATGGTTGTGGTGGTGTGTGCAAACCTACTCATGTTTATGGTTGTGGTGGTGTGTGCAAACCTACTCATGTTTATGGTTGTGGTGGTGGTGTGTGTGCCTATACAAACCAGCCATGTTTATGGTTGTGGTGGTGTGTGCAAATCTATACATGTTAATGGTTGTGGTGGTGTGTGCAAACCTATACATGTTCATAGTTGTGGTGGTGTGTGCACATGTTTATGGTTGTGGTGTGTGCAACCTACACATGTTGATGGTTGTGGTGGTGTGTGCAAACATACACATGTTTATGGTTGTGGTGATGTGTGCAAACCTACACATGTTTATGGCTGTGGTGGTGTGTGCAAACCTTACACATGTTAATGGTTGTGGTGGTGGGTGCAAACCTACACACGTTTATGGTTGTGGTAGTGTGTGCAAACCTACACAAGTGTATGGTTGTGCTGATGTGTGAAAACCTACACAAGTTTATGGTTGTAGTGGTTTGTGCAAACCTAGACATGTTCATGTTTGTGGTATATTTGCAAACCTACCCATGTTGATGGTTGTGGTATATGTGCATGCCTACTCATGTTTGTGGATGTGGTGGTGTATGCAAACCTACTCATGGTGATGGTTGTGGTGTTGTGTGCAAACCTACTCATGTTTATGGTTGTGGTGGTGTGTGCAAACCTACACATGTTTATGGTTGTGGTGGTGTGTGCATGCCCACTCATGTTTGTTGTTGTGGTATATGTGCATGCCCACCAGTGTGGTGTAAATGCCATGTTTGTGGATGTGGTGGTGTATGCAAACCTACTCATGGTTATGGTTGTGGTGTTGTGTGCAAACCTATACATGTTTATGGTTGTGGTGGTGTGTGCAAACCCGACACATGTTTATGGTTGTTGTGGTGGGTGCAAACCTACACACGTTTATGGTTGTGGTAGTGTGTGCAAACCTACACAAGTGTATGGTTGTGCTGATGTGTGAAAACCTACACAAGTTTATGGTTGTAGTGGTTTGTGGAAACCTACACACGTTTATGGGTGTGGTGGTTTGTGCAAACCTAGACATGTTCATGTTTGTGGTATATTTGCAAACCTACCCATGTTGATGGTTGTGGTATATGTGCATGCCTACTCATCTTTGTGGATGTGGTGGTGTATGCAAACCTACTCATGGTTATGGTTGTGGTGTTGTGTGCAAACCTATACATGTTTATGGTTGTGGTGGTGTGTGCAAACCCACACATGTTTATGATTGTGGTGGTGTGTGCAAACCTACTCATGTTTATGGTTGTGGTGGTGTGTGCAAACCTATAGATGTTTATGGTTGTGGTAGTGTGTGTAAACCTACTCATGTTTATGGTTGTGGTGGCGTGTGCAAACCAGCCATGTTTATGGTTGTGGTAGTGTGTGCAAACCTATACATGTTTATGGTTGTGGTGGTGTGTGCAAACCTATACATGTTCATAGTTGTGGTGGTGTGTGCACATGTTTATGGTTGTGGTGTGTGCAACCTACACATGTTGATGGTTGTGGTGGTGTGTGCAAACATACACATGTTTATGGTTGTGGTGGTGTGTGCAAACCTTACACATGTTAATGGTTGTGGTGGTGGGTGCAAACCTACACACGTTTATGGTTGTGGTAGTGTGTGCAAACCTACATATGTGTATGGTTGTGGTGGTGTGTGCAAGCTTACACATGTTGATGGTTGTGCTGATGTGTGAAAACCTACACAAGTTTATGGTTGTAGTGGTTTGTGGAAACCTAGACATGTTCATGTTTGTGGTATATTTGCAAACCTACCCATGTTGATGGTTGTGGTATATGTGCATGCCTACTCATGTTTGTGGATGTGGTGGTGTATGCAAACCTTCTCATGTTGATGGTTGTGGTAGTGTGTGCAAACCTACTCATGTTTATGGTTGCGGTGGTGTGTGCATGCCTACTCATGTTTATGGTTGTGGTGGTGTGTGCATGCCCACTCATGTTTGTGGTTGTGGTATATGTGCATGCCCACTCATGTTTGTGGATGTGGTGGTGTATGCAAACCTACTCATGGTTATGGTTGTGGTGTTGTGTGCAAACCTATACATGTTTATGGTTGTGGTGGTGTGTGCAAACCCACACATGTTTATGATTGTGGTGATGTGTGTAAACCTACACATGTTTATGGTTGTGGTGGTGTGTGCAAGCTTACACATGTTTATGGTTGTGCAGATGTGTGAAAACCTACACAAGTTTATGGTTGTGGTGGTTTGTGGAAACCTACACACGTTTATGGGTGTGGTGGTTTGTGCAAACCTAGACATGTTCATGTTTGTGGTATATTTGCAAACCTACCCATGTTGATGGTTGTGGCATATGTGCATGCCTACTCATGTTTGTGGATGTGGTGGTGTATGCAAACCTTCTCATGTTGATGGTTGTGGTGGTGTGTGCAAACCTAGTCATGTTTATGGTTGCGGTGGTGTGTGCAAGCCTACTCATGTTTATGGTTGTGGTGGTGTGTGCATGCCCACTCATGTTTGTGGTTGTGGTATATGTGCATGCCCACTCATGATTGTGGATGTGGTGGTGTATGCAAACCTACTCATGGTTATGGTTGTGGTGTTGTTTGCAAACCTATACATGTTTATGGTTGTGGTGGTGTGTGCAAACCCACACATGTTTATGATTGTGGTGGTGTGTGCAAACCTACACATGTTTATGGTTGTGGTGGTGTGTGCAAACCTATACATGTTTATGGTTGTGGTAGTGTGTGTAAACCTACTCATGTTTATGGTTGTGGTAGTGTGTGTAAACCTACTCATGTTTATGGTTGTGGTGGCGTGTGCAAACCAGCCATGTTTATGGTTGTGGTGGTGTGTGCAAACCTATACATGTTCATAGTTGTGGTGGTGTGTGCACATGTTTATGGTTGTGGTGTGTGCAACCTACACATGTTGATGGTTGTGGTAGTGTGTGCAAACATACACATGTTTATGGTTGTGGTGGTGTGTGCAAACCTTACACATGTTAATGGTTGTGGTGGTGGGTGCAAACCTACACACGTTTATGGTTGTGGTAGTGTGTGCAAACCTACACATGTTTATGGTTGTGGTGGTGTGTGCAAGCTTACACATGTTGATGGTTGTGCCGATGTGTGCAAACCTACACATGTTTATGGTTGTGGTGGTTTGTGCAAACCTATACACGTTTATGGTTGTGGTGGTGTGTACAAACGTATACATGTTCATGTTTGTGGTATATTTGCAAACCTACCCATGTTTATGGTGCATGCCTACTCATGTTTGTGGATGTGGTGGTGTATGCAAACCTACTCATGTTTATGGTTGTGGTGGCGTGTGCCAACCTACTCATGTTTATGATTGTGGTGGTGGTGTGTGCCAACCTACACATGTTTATGGTTGAGGTATATGTGCAATCCTGCACATGTTAATGGTTGTGGTGGTGTGTGCAAACCTACACTGTGGACGCTGTGGACCGTCTCTGTTGTGTAGTGGTTAGAGTGTCCGCCCGGAGAGCGGAAGGTCGCGGGTTCGATCCCCGGCCGCATGAACCCGAAAGACGTTAAAATATGGTACTTGTTGGTCCCTGCCTGGCGCTCGTCATTAATAGGCACAACAGGGACTGGCCGGCTCAGAGTCAATATAATGTGTCTGAGTGGGGTATTCATGCTTCACTTCGTCATGGTATCTCAGTTAGCAAGCACTATAAAACCAGCTTAAGTCTGGGCTAGTACAAGCAGCCACACATACATACACACGCATGCACGTCGTCATGAGCAAAATATTCTCAAGTACCACGTTTAACCTCATTCCTTCTCACCTTTACCGTTGTGCTAGTGTGTTCAAACCCGCAGTCTCTTAACCGTTGTGCTGATGTTTTCAAACCTGCACATTTCTTTATGGTTGTGCTGATGGGTTCAGACCCGCACATTTCTTTATGGTTGTGCTGATGGGTTCAAACCCACAATCTCTTTACCGTTGTGCTGGTGTGTTCAAACCCACAATTTCTTTACCGTTGTGCTGGTGTGTTCAAACCAGCAATCTCTTTACCGTTGTTCTGACGGGTTCAATTCCGTACATTTCTTTACCGTTGTGCTGACGGGTTCAAACCCATATGTTTTAGCGTTGTGCTGGTCTATTCAAACCTACATATGTTTCAGCGTTGTGCTGGTCTATTCAAACTTACATATGTTTCAGCGTTGTGCTGGTCTATTCAAACTTACATATGTTTCAGCGTTGTGCTTGTCTATTCAAACTTACATATGTTTTAGCGTTGTGCTGGTCTAGCGTTGTGCTGGTCTATTCAAACTTACATATGTTTCAGCGTTGTGCTGGTCTATTCAAACTTACATATGTTTCAGCGTTGTGCTGGTCTATTCAAACTTACATATGTTTTAGCGTTGTGCTGGTCTATCGTTGTGCTGGTCTATTCAAACTTACATATGTTTTAGCGTTGTGCTGGTCTATTCAAACTTACATATGTTTCAGCGTTGTGCTGGTCTATTCAAACTTACATATGTTTTAGCGTTGTGCTGGTCTATTCAAACTTACATATGTTTCAGCGTTGTGCTTGTCTATTCAAACTTACATATGATTTAGCGTTGTGCTGGTCTAGCGTTGTGCTGGTCTATTCAAACTTACATATGTTTTAGTGTTGTGCTGGTCTAGCGTTGTGCTGGTCTATTCAAACTTACATATGTTTTAGCGTTGTGCTGGTCTATTCAAACTTACATATGTGTTAGCGTTGTGCTGGTCTATTCAAACTTACATATGTTTCAGCGTTGTGCTGGTCTATTCAAACTTACATATGTTTCAGCGTTGTGCTGGTCTATTCAAACTTACATATGTTTCAGTGTTGTGCTGGTCTATTCAAACCTACATATGTTTCAGCGTTGTGCTGGTCTATTCAAACTTACATATGTTTCAGCGTTGTGCTGGTCTATTCAAACTTACATATGTTTTAGCGTTGTGCTGGTCTATTCAAACCTACACTGACTATTCTTTTTATATGGAGTTTTGATAACGTACTCATCTCCCTGTTTTAGTGTCATGTGCAAACCGACACATTGTATTTACTCTGCAATATTGATGTACTGAAAACCAAAAATAAGTACATGATCTGCTGGTCGCCTCCTGTATAAATATACAGCAACAGACGCAGCACTTTGTCAAACCTTCAAATTGTGTCCGTTTGATTGGCTAGGCGAACAGAAAAGCAATTTGTTAATGGTGCTTCGAGTCTATCTCGCAGATGAATGGGTGAGAGTGAGTGATTTAGCTTTTTCCGCAGCTTTTAGCAATATCACGGCGGGGACACAAGAAATGGGGTTCACACATTGTACCCATTTGCAAAATCGAACCCAGTTCATCAGCGTGACAAGTGAACGATTTAACCACTAGGCTGCCCCAATGAGTAACGTAGACAACACGCTCCTGTAATGTTTGTTTCTTGTCACACTCAGCAGTATTCCAGCTATATGGCGGTGTACAAGTATTCAAGGCTACCCTGATGGGGAATAACTGCATAATACAAAACAGACATTTCAGTTTATATAATTATGCATATTTTATTCACTTTTCAAATTACAATTCAAAAATACATAGATAAATTAATAATGCTGGCGCTGTATAGCGAGCACTGCAGTCTTTGTTTCAACATATTCCTAGACTGGTTACCTCTGCTTTACATGCTGAAAAAGAAATAAAAACAGTCACAAGACCTTCAATACGACAAATTACATCATTATAACAATACAATGTACATAGTCAGACAAGCGAACACTCATAAATAGAGACGGCATAAGAGATAATATACATTATGCTGGATCCAAACCTCTGAAGAAGTAAAGCAGGACCACTTTGGTTATATTTCAGTGTATGAGACTTCAGTACCACAATTACCATATTGCAGGCAAAGACCAGAATCTGATAGCACTTGGGTAGATAGACTTAAACGTTCGTTTGATTGTACTAAGAAAATCCACCAGCGACACATTGAGACGATAGCCTTACAGATGGAAATGTGTTCAAGTAAAGAAACTACCACTATGACCGAGTAAGGTCACTGGTCGGTGAAAAGTTTAATTACATGGAGACAAAGTACTAATATGTGTACTAATACGGGAGATTACATCAGTCAATGTGTCAAAATGCTAGATATTGGTTCAAATCCTCATTTCACCATGAGTATTATCCTGTTTCGTTGGAATTCTACCTGTTTTGAAATTACTGTTGACAGGGACGTGAAATCCAAACATTTAAAGTGTGCAGCTTGTTATACGTACCACATGTTACAAGAGCAGCTGGTGATTTCCCTGATGCTGATGGTACGGGAAGAAGAGTCAGTGCAGGTGACGGTGTAGTTCTTGAGTGACGTCTCGACAGGGATGCAACATCTGCACTCCTTCACCATCGCGTTATTATTAGTCACGTCGAAGGTGACAGTACTAGGACCGCAGTCACCTTTGCAGGAGTACTGCTCTACCTCAAAGCTGTCGACACAGCCCTGAACGCCAATCGTGACCTTTTCAGGAGAGGGTTGACATGTCTTCTTTCTGCATTCATACTTGCAGCAAGAACCTTCGGGAGCAAGAATCATATCTTCGGTGTCCTGGAATGAATAGTTTGTGTACATTTTCACCTCATTTATCATTTTCGTTGGGATCCTAAATGGGATTGTTCTTACATTATTTCGAGAATTGGTTGGTTACATACAGGTGCATATTATGATAAATGGATTGTTTTTATTTTCTCCATGATTGAAGATTACAGGTTATTGGATAACATTAAACATGAACACAGATTTGATTTAAACGGCAGCAAGACGTGTGCACGTGATATCTATACAATGAAATGAGGATACAAAAGATGATACAATTTCTTAAAATAGCGTGCTAATAAGGAACATACAATCTCTCCACGTTTCAAATGGAACATCCGAAAAACAGTCGGGTACCCCTCCAAGCATAAAAGACATAATGACATCGTCATCAGGCCAAGGTGTTCACATAAATGACACCACATAAACTTTCAAACAGTTCATTTCTTTCAAATAGAGCACAACATAAGGGTGTGTTGGACAATGTCAGTTGCTACTCTTCCACACTCACATTCACCAGATTTGATTTGGCTGACACCGAGTTTGCTATTGTTGATAAATCTTTAATTCTGCCGGGAGCATGGATAGCTTGTTGCCATATATTCAGTGTAACTTGTTGTCTGATTAAGGCATATCTATTCAAATCCTTCCTGTCAGATAGTTGTCTCTGTTATGACTTAGTCTCCACTTGCTTTATTCTCTCACCCTAAATGGGATTGTTCTTACATCATGTCGAGAATTGGCTGGTTACATGCAGGTACTTGTTATGATATACAGTTAGGGATCGTGAATGTTTCTGGCGATATCGAAGTGAAGACTGAGCGCACAATTACTTAAACTTGTCATATTAACCTATTTGTTCTGTGTATTAATCATGTTAATGTTCACTAAATATTTTTAAATAGGTAATATCATATTCTATTCTTAAGGAAAAAAGTGGTTTACAGTTAAGATTGTTTTGATTTACATATTTGTGTCGCATATTTGCATATTTACGTGCCATTACATCTTTCCTTTTTACGCACAGGTAATTGAGGATAATGAGAACGTGTGTTGGGGATGGCAGAGGGGTCCACAAGGATCAATGTGTGACCTCTGATAGCATGGAAATGACGTGTCCCTCCAAAGGGATACTCCTTCCGAATAACCACAAGAAAACGTAACTTACGGAATTGCATGACTTTACACAGTTATCAGTAGGCATTGGCTCGCCTTCTTCACAGATGAACTTGGTACAGTTATCGGCTGGATCTGTGATGCTTTCTCCGTTCTAGAAGAATTGAATAGCATTTAAGTTACTCTTGGGACGACGTCTTGTAAAACGTCCAGCAGTAGTGTATCTTTACAGACATCACATCATCTAAAACACTTATAATTGACTGTACGATTGATCATATTTCCAAACAATTACATTCAGCGACAATAATTTCTTTGTAACTATGTTTCATTAACAAGGTTCAGAAGAGACAAGTGCCATCTTGTCATCACGAATGGTGGATAACTATGACATTACTGCCTCATTCGTCCACTGACTAGACAATATTAGTAGTGACGTTGAACTGGTAACTCACCTTATAAATTTTGCCATTATACACACAGTCTAGACATTCCTCGATCGTGACGCAATCTGCACCACGCCTCATGGTGTTGTTGGTGCACATACAACCAGGTTTTGGAGGGGACTCGCAGTTGTCCCTCGGGCTCCTGTCTTCACAAGTCATTTGGCAGTAGGTGTAGTTACTATACTCTTCGTTGGCTTTGTCGCATACTGAAAAAAGGAAACTTTGTCATAGATTTTGGCGTTCGGTTTAAGTTCCCGGTTAGGTTTGATCTCCAGAAACCCAAACTTGTAGTGAATCGGGACTAATGGGATCGGTTGGCCAGACTTGGTTCCTGCATATTGGTGTCAATCACTGTATTGTCTGGTCAAGTGTCTGGTCGTTATTTAGCTAGCCTGTTGCCATAATACAACAGTAGCAAGTAGCAAGTTATATGGAAACTATGTAGTAAAACATAGTGGACAAAATACTTATATTTTTCGTAGGAAAAAATAATGTTCTTCTACGTGTATACACTTAGTCTGTGCTTTAACTATCTTGGAAATAATCACAGGCTATGACGGGAACATTAATGTGTTTATATTTGTTGGTAATTGTCATAATTTATCTCATGAAACGGTCAATGATAAAAACAAACAACATCGCTCATAAAAGGAGGGCGACTGAATGTACTCACTGCATGGTTCCTCGTAGCAATCACGGGTCTCCAATTTATCCAAGTGTTCGCACCTCACATCATTTTGTGTATCACGTGTTCTTGTGACATTCTGAAGTCCACATGTGCCTTCACATGTTGTCCATTCGCTCCATATATACTTGTTGCCTTTTTCGAGAAAATATGATATGTGTTTACCGTTCAAGCATATGTACTATTTGATGCCGTCACCACTAAATGTTACACTTAGCCCCCTGAGTAATTGTTACATTGTTTGAGTAACATGAGAATGTTAGCAGGTGGAGTAAACGTAATGTTGTGTCTGAGTAAACATGAGAATGTTAGCAGGTGGAGTAAACGTTACACTGTGTCTGAGTAAACATGAGAATGTTAGCAGGTGGAGTAAACGTTACATTGTTAGCAGACGTAGAAAACGGTACATAGCTAGCCGTTTGAGAAAACCTTTACTTCTACAATTATTGTTATGTAGATCAGAAGCTTACAATAGCAGGGTTCTCCGCAAGGTTCTTGGGTCTGCTCAGTAATTTGACAGCTCTTGTCGTCGGGATTTGCGATTGTGAAGTTCCTTGTCTTGATACCTGAAGCTTCACCATCCTTGATGCAGTCCTTACTGCAAGATGTCCAAGCAGTCCATACAGGATCGCAGCCTGTGAGAGAAAAGAATGATATTCTATTCATCAAATCATTCACCTGAATGTGAATACCACTAATTCAGAGCAGCATCAGTGAACCTCGCACATTATATTTAGGTTGGAAATTAAACTTTAGCAAAGGACTTGTGAAAAATTAGGCTTTCCGATATGTATTTCTCAACTTCACTGAAGACGTCACGAGCCTAGCTGAGTTCACGAAAGAGAGGTGAGTATGTCGTGCATTATAATCAGTTTAACTTTTTTTTCCTGTATATTTGCACCAGAACGCTAAAATGAAAGTAATTTTATGATGCACATTCATATTACTGCATGGTACACTAGTCATGGGCCTGACATACTTAAGACCCTCAGAGAAACGAGTCTGAACAAATCTGGCAACTGAAGATTGCGAACTTACATTCGGCAGTTCCACAAGGTTCTGTCTCCACTTCTCTGGGGCCGTTTTCACATTCCTTGCCGTCGCATTTAGGGCCATCGCACTCTCTTTGTCTTGTCATGTTCCTGTCCCTGCACATCTTTCCATTACAAGTGATGGTTGACCATTCGGCCCACTCCTTATACGTACCATCAACTGCAAGAGTAAACGGATATTACAGCCAGATCAGCAATGCCGAGCCATTGTTATGTTTGCTAGAGAGTGGACAGGTAACGTTAGGGAAGGAAAATAGTCGGACATGCAATGCTTAATACACACTTTCAAAAATATAAATGAATAAGATTTGACTATTGAAAGTCGATATTTATCCTTATATACTAGCCATTTCATTGGAAGTAAATTAGGACAATAAAGATCAATCGACTTTAGGTTCTAATCGTTGTTAACTCTTTAGCATAACGTACTTGGTGATTTGGGAACCTTGGTGGCGTTTCCGTCTTCGCATTTCCTGAAACACATGGAGTGGGCTTCATTAGACAAAAGCTAAAGATAACATGCAGAATTTAGTAGGTGTTCTGCGATGTATGTGTGAGAACATATGTATGTTTTTATGCAAGAGCATGAGTCCTTATCCAGCTTGCGTGTTTGTGCTGTTCCTGCTGACAGCGCCATCAGCCAAGCCGGTTACAATGCTTATACTAGCTGAGAGGTTTAATGACATGGTCATCGTGATAGTTGCCAAGCATTAATTCAGACTGAGAAGACAACAACTGCCTTCTTTTGTACAGACACTGATTTTAAAATTTATTTGAAAATGCGCCTTTATTGGCGATGTTCATTTCAACAACGTTTGTTTATACGTACACAGTGAAACACTCCTCATCGACAGTAGTGCCGCTTTTGATGATGTCACCCTGATAATCACAGGGACATAGTGGTACAACGCAATCGGCGGTCTCTGTCTCTGGGTTCTGCTTATCGCACGTAACTGCGCTCTGTGACACCCTGTAGAAACAAACATATTTGGTTATAGATTGTAACACATGTATGTATACAGTGCATACCGTGTTTCTTAAGTATCATTGTGTATGTTAAACATGGGATCATGTCTATATTCAAATTCCAAACATCAAACATATCCTAGAGAGGAAAAGTGATCAGCAGGCCACACTAACCTTGTCCTCGATTTTGTTGCATTCACTCCGCATGATGGATTGCAATCATCCCACGATGTCCATTCAGCCCAGTCGCAGCCTGGGAAAAAAACATAGTTAATAATAGTATCACCCACATTGGCGGATCAAGAGGGTGGGGGTGGGGGTTTCCAGGGGTTCGACACCCCCTTTTGAAAATGACTTAAGACCACATTGAAGATTTTTTTGCGTTGGCGGAGCCAATAGGGGGTTCAAGGGGTTCGAGTCCCCTGATCCCACCCCACCCCACCCCCCTTCAAAATTCCTGGATCCGCCCATGACCCATCACACAATAAGTCTCGTGACATACACATACCCTGGTTATAATGCCACCGTTTGTCCAGGAGAAAATTTTATCCAGGCTGACATTATAACAAAGCAGGACAGTTAAAGGCCCTGTACAATCAACAAGGTGATTGAGCTGACTGAGCGTCTCCTCGTTTTTCTGCTGCTCAGGGATTCTTGTCATTATCTGAATGCATACTGTCTTTAATGTAATAAAGGGTTGTATATATTCAGTAAAAATACAGATAATAAACACAAATTGATAACAGTAAACATCAGCTTGCTATATTATGTTCGCCACATCATAAAACATCACGAAATATTCTACTGCTTTACTTTTAACTTTGTTAGGTACCAGTCGTAGTCAGTGTTTTGACATGCCAGTAGTTGTTCGGCTATGTGATATAAACCCCAGTCATGTATACTGTCAAGTCAGTCATAACCAAAACAATGTAAATACTTACATGCAGCCTTAGGTCCACAGACAAATTTCTTCTCATTGTTACATTTGCTGAAAAAAAGCGATTGGTATAGCATGAAGATACATCCATCAAAGGATTACATGTTTCTGTCTTGATAATAGAGAAGTTACACTATCAGAATATTGTGTACAGGTTTAAATTATCTCCTCACCCGACCGATGAGGAATAACTCTACTACCATTAGCATTAGCTGCTAAAAGATACCATTTTCATATTCCACAGCACTATGTTTCACTACATTTGAAATTTCAAGAAGAATATTGTAAAAGAATTGTGTATTTTATTCCCATCCAGAGCAGAAGATTATACCAGAATACGATATGATCTCCTGAATGACATTCGTGTTCAAACATTCTTTCATTCTTCCATTCAGTTACACGGTTTCAGTTATTGCACAGAAAGACAATAGACAACTTATCATCACTGAAGCTCATGTGGACAAGTGGAATAAAAAACGTCATTTGTTAAGTGTTGATGTGGAGGAAACTCACTCTCTATAGACTCACTTACTCGTGAAGGTCCAGGTTAGAATATTGGCCTTCAGTAACCCATGCTTGTCGTAAGAGGCGACAAACGGGATCGTGTGGTCAGGCTCGCTGACTTGGTTGACACATGTCATCGGTTCCTATCGATGATCCTTTTTTGTTGATCATTGGATTGTCTGGTCCAGACTCGATTATTTACAGACCACCGCCATATAGCTGGAATATTGCTGAGTGCGGCGTAAAACTAAGCTCACTCACTCACTCATAGACTTACAGCAAAGAATACAAAGTAGGCTTGCTTTGATACAAATTATAAGTTGATAGTTTAGTTATCAGTATTATGTATTATAACAAGAATATAAAATTTATATTTAATAGAAATATATGAAAAGACTTCAAATACCATTCTTCACATGGGCTTCCGGATGGTGATGGGTAAACTTCATTTTCGTTGTATTTTTTCCCCTCACTGTCGTAACATCCGCACTCTTCTTTAGGTATGCATTTGCCGTCCTCCATCTTGTAGCCCTCCTCGCAGACACATGTTTCACCAATGACACAGTCCCTGAACTCAAGCAGGCAGCGGAAAATCGCATTCCATAACAGGTCTCGCACGTCTCATTGCAGTTAGTGCTGATTTTCATGTTTTCACCACAGACAGCTACACAAACGAAAATAAATAGTGAATGTTCCTTTATGTCAAAGAGAATTAGTTCACGTGTAAAAAAAACTAGCTTGTATCAACTAACTTGTAGCATCTTAAATGTATACTATTGTCTGGTGTGAAAAAACTAGCTTGTACCAACTAACTTGTAGCTTCTATAAGGTATACTCTTGTCTAGTGTGAGAACCTAGGTCGTGCCAACTAACATGAGGCCTCCAAAAGGCATACAAATGATAGTCTAACTTACGTGTAGAACAGTCCGATTCACATGCCAACTCCTGCACTTTACTCTCTGTGCAGGTACATCTGGTGTCATCAGAACAGTTTCTATTTCTGGTCCTTGAAACCGTAACAGATTTACATCCAGTATCGCAGGCGGACCACTCTCCCCATGGTTCCCAGCATGTTGGCGGCCCTGAAATAACATTTAGTGACAGATATTCACGTCGAGGAGGGAAATATTTGAAAGAAATATCTTCTTTATAATTGTATTTGTTCTTTGATAATAGACGGTGCCATACGGTAGCCTAGCAGTTAAGCGTTCGCTCGTCACGCGAGTTCGATTCTCCACATGGGTACACTATGTAAAGCCCATTTTCGGTGTCCCCCGATGTGATATTGCTAAACTCGAGCAAACCTAAACTCAATCACTGATTTTCAGAAAGAATACAGTGTAGTACAAGACATTGCAATTTAGAATATATGATTATTCATAATTCTGTAAATTTTAATTATGTTCTGACCTGAGATGCAAATAAATCCTTTCAGCCTACAGTAACAGAGCTGATGTGTATCAATTCTATTGAGATTTTACATTTGATCCTATACAAGCATCGAGCATGATCAGTATGGTCCATATATTAAGCGACATGTTGCTGTGACCTTTCCGTAGTAAGATCGACAATGCGTGTAATGGTTTACATGTACTTCGTTACTTCCACTTGTTTATGTTGTACCAGATGTCGTAGTACCACTGGTTGTTATTCTATCTGAAGTGGTAGTTCCTCTATCTGTTGTACCAGATTTAGTAGGTTTTTCTTGTACCAGATGTAGTTATATCACTGGTTGTTGTACCAGATGTAATAGTTCCACTGGTTGTTCTAGTACCTGAAGTGTTGTTGTACTATATGTACTAGTACTACTTGTTGTTGTACCAGATGTAGGAGAACCACTGGTTGTTGTACCAGATGTAGTAGAACCACGGGTTGTTGTACCAGATGTAGTAGAACCACTGGTTGTCGTACCAGATATGGTAGTACCACTGGTTGTTGTTGTACTAGATGTGTTAGTACCACTGGTTGTTGTACCACAAGTTGTAGTACCACTGGTTGTTGTACCAGATGTGTTAGTACCACTGGTTGTTGTACCAGATATGTTAGTACCACTGGTTGTTGTTGTACCAGATGTGGTAGTACCACTGGTTGTTGTACCAGATATGTTAGTACCACTGGTTGTTGTTTTACCAGATGTGGTAGTACCACTGGTTGTTGTTGTACCAGATGTAGTAGTACCACTGGTTGTTGTTGTACCAGATGTGTTAGTACCAATGGTTGTTGTATCAGATGTAGTAGTACCACTGGTTGTATGAGATGTAGTAGTACCACTGGTTGTTGTTGTACCAGATGTGTTAGTACCACTGGTTGTTCTGCCAGATGTGTTAGTACCACTGGTTGTTGTACCAGATGTGTAAGTACCACTGGTTGTTGTACCAGATGTGTTAGTACCACTGGTTGTTGTACCAGATGTAGTAGTACCACTGGTTCTTCTTGTACCAGATGTGTTAGTACTAATGGTTGTTGTACCAGATGTGTTAGTACCACTGGTTGTTGCACCAGATGTGTTAGTACTAATGGTTGTTGTTGTACCAGATGTGTTAGTACTAATGGTTGTTGTACCAGATGTGGTAGTACTAATGGTTGTTGTACCAGATGTGTTAGTACCACTGGTTGTTGCACCAGATGTGTTAGTACCACTGGTTGTTGTACCAGATCTAGTAGAACCACTGGTTGTTGTACCGGATGTGTTAGTACCACTGGTTGTTGTACCAGATGTGGTAGTACCACTGGTTGTTGTTGTACCAGATGTGTTAGTACCACTGGTTGTTGTACCAGATGTTGTAGTACCACTGGTTGTTGTACCAGATGTTGTAGTACCACTGGTTGTTGTACCAGATGTGTTGGTACCACTGGTTGTTGTACCAGATGTTGTAGTTCCACTGGTTGTTGTACCAGATGTTGTAGTACCACTGGTTGTTGTACCAGATATGGTAGTACCACTGGTTGTTGTTGTACCAGATGTGTTAGTACCACTGGTTGTTGTACCAGATGTGTTAGTACCACTGGTTGTTGTACCAGATGTAGTAGTACCACTGGCTGTTGTACCAGATTTGTAGCGCCACTGGTCGTTGTACCAGATGTGTTGGTACCGCTGGTTGTTGTACCAGATGTTGTAGTTCCACTGGTTGTTGTACCAGATGTTGTAGTACCACTGGTTGTTGTACCAGATGTTGTAGTACCACTGGTTGTTGTTGTACCAGATGTGTTTGTACCACTGGTTGTTGTACCAGATGTTGTAGTACCACTGGTTGTTGTACCAGATGTAGTAGTACCACTGGTTGTTGTTGTACCAGATGTGTTTGTACCACTGGTTGTTGTACCAGATGTTGTAGTACCACTGGTTGTTGTACCAGATATGGTAGTACCACTGGTTGTTGAACCAGATGTGTTAGTACCACTGGTTGTTGTACCAGATGTAGTAGTACCACTGGCTGTTGTACCAGATTTGTAGCGCCACTGGTCGTTGTACCAGATGTGTTGGTACCACTGGTTGTTGTACCAGATGTTGTAGCTCCACTGGTTGTTGTACCAGATGTTGTAGTACCACTGGTTGTTGTACCAGATATGGTAGTACCACTGGTTGTTGTTGTACCAGATGTGTTGGTACCACTGGTTGTTGTATCAGATGTTGTAGTACCACTGGCTGTTGTACCAGATTTGTAGCGCCACTGGTCGTTGTACCAGATGTGTTGGTACCGCTGGTTGTTGTACCAGATGTAGTAGTACCACTGGTTGTTGTACCAGATGTAGTAGTACCGCTGGTTGTTGTACCAGATGTGTTAATACTACTGGTTGTTGTTCCAGATGTAGTAGTACCACTGGTTGTTGTAACAGATGTGTTAGTACTACTGGTTGTTGTTCCAGATGTGTTAGTACTACTGGTTGTTGTTCCAGATGTAGTAGTACCACTGGTTGTTGTACCAGATGTGTTAGTACTACTGGTTGTTGTTCCAGATGTGTTAGTACTACTGGTTGTTGTACCAGATGTGGTAGTACCACTGGTTGTTGTACCAGATATGTTAGTACCACTGGTTGTTGTTTTACCAGATGTGGTAGTACCACTGGTTGTTGTTGTACCAGATGTAGTAGTACCACTGGTTGTTGTTGTACCAGATGTGTTAGTACCAATGGTTGTTGTATCAGATGTAGTAGTACCACTGGTTGTATGAGATGTAGTAGTACCACTGGTTGTTGTTGTACCAGATGTGTTAGTACCACTGGTTGTTCTGCCAGTTGTTGTTGCCAGATGTGTTAGTACCACTGGTTGTTGTACCAGATGTGTTAGTACCACTGGTTGTTGTACCAGATGTAGTAGTACCACTGGTTCTTGTTGTACCAGATGTGTTAGTACCACTGGTTGTTGTACCAGATGTGTTAGTACCACTGGTTGTTGCACCAGATGTGTTAGTACTAATGGTTGTTGTACCAGATGTGGTAGTACTAATGGTTGTTGTACCAGATGTGTTAGTACCACTGGTTGTTGCACCAGATGTGTTAGTACCACTGGTTGTTGTACCAGATCTAGTAGAACCACTGGTTGTTGTACCGGATGTGTTAGTACCACTGGTTGTTGTACCAGATGTGGTAGTACCACTGGTTGTTGTTGTACCAGATGTGTTAGTACCACTGGTTGTTGTACCAGATGTTGTAGTACCACTGGTTGTTGTACCAGATGTAGTAGTACCACTGGTTGTTGTACCAGATGTGTTAGTACCACTGGTTGTTGTACCAGATGTGGTAGTACCACTGGTTGTTGTACCAGATGTGTTAGTACCACTGGTTGTTGTACCAGATGTGGTAGTACCACTGGTTGTTGTACCAGATCTAGTAGAACCACTGGTTGTTGTACCGGATGTGTTAGTACCACTGGTTGTTGTACCAGATGTGGTAGTACCACTGGTTGTTGTTGTACCAGATGTGTTAGTACCACTGGTTGTTGTACCAGATGTTGTAGTACCACTGGTTGTTGTACCAGATGTAGTAGTACCACTGGTTGTTGTACCAGATGTGTTAGTACCACTGGTTGTTGTACCAGATGTGGTAGTACCACTGGTTGTTGTACCAGATGTGTTAGTACCACTGGTTGTTGCACCAGATGTGTTAGTACCACTGGTTGTTGTACCAGATCTAGTAGAACCACTGGTTGTTGTACCGGATGTGTTAGTACCACTGGTTGTTGTACCAGATGTGGTAGTACCACTGGTTGTTGTTGTACCAGATGTGTTAGTACCACTGGTTGTTGTACCAGATGTTGTAGTACCACTGGTTGTTGTACCAGATGTAGTAGTACCACTGGTTGTTGTACCAGATGTGTTAGTACCACTGGTTGTTGTACCAGATGTGGTAGTACCACTGGTTGTTGTACCAGATGTGTTAGTACCACTGGTTGTTGTACCAGATGTGGTAGTACCACTGGTTGTTGTACCAGATGTTGTAGTTCCACTGGTTGTTGCACCAGATGTGTTAGTACCACTGGTTGTTGTACCAGATCTAGTAGAACCACTGGTTGTTGTACCGGATGTGTTAGTACCACTGGTTGTTGTACCAGATGTGGTAGTACTAATGGTTGTTGTACCAGATGTGGTAGTACTAATGGTTGTTGTACCAGATGTGTTAGTACCACTGGTTGTTGCACCAGATGTGTTAGTACCACTGGTTGTTGTACCAGATCTAGTAGAACCACTGGTTGTTGTACCGGATGTGTTAGTACCACTGGTTGTTGTACCAGATGTGGTAGTACCACTGGTTGTTGTTGTACCAGATGTGTTAGTACCACTGGTTGTTGTACCAGATGTTGTAGTACCACCGGTTGTTGTACCAGATGTAGTAGTACCACTGGTTGTTGTACCAGATGTGTTAGTACCACTGGTTGTTGTACCAGATGTGGTAGTACCACTGGTTGTTGTACCAGATGTGTTAGTACCACTGGTTGTTGTACCAGATGTGGTAGTACCACTGGTTGTTGTACCAGATGTTGTAGTTCCACTGGTTGTTGCACCAGATGTGTTAGTACCACTGGTTGTTGTACCAGATCTAGTAGAACCACTGGTTGTTGTACCGGATGTGTTAGTACCACTGGTTGTTGTACCAGATGTGGTAGTACCACTGGTTGTTGTTGTACCAGATGTGTTAGTACCACTGGTTGTTGTACCAGATGTTGTAGTACCACTGGTTGTTGTACCAGATGTGTTAGTACCACTGGTTGTTGACTAGATGTGTTTGTACCACTGGTTGTTGTACCAGATGTTGTAGTTCCACTGGTTGTTGTACCAGATGTTGTAGTACCACTGATTGTTGTACCAGATATGGTAGTACCACTGGTTGTTGTTGTACCAGATGTGTTAGTACCACTGGTTGTTGTACCAGATGTGTTAGTACCACTGGTTGTTGTACCAGATGTAGTAGTACCACTGGTTGTTGTTGTACCAGATGTGTTGGTACCACTGGTTGTTGTATCAGATGTTGTAGTACCACTGGCTGTTGTACCAGATTTGTAGCGCCACTGGTCGTTGTACCAGATGTGTTGGTACCGCTGGTTGTTGTACCAGATGTAGTAGTACCACTGGTTGTTGTACCAGATGTAGTAGTACCGCTGGTTGTTGTACCAGATGTGTTAGTACTACTGGTTGTTGTTCCAGATGTAGTAGTACCACTGGTTGTTGTACCAGATGTGTTAGTACTACTGGTTGTTGTTCCAGATGTGTTAGTACTACTGGTTGTTGTTCCAGATGTAGTAGTACCACTGGTTGTTGTACCAAATGTGGTAGTACCACTGGTTGTTGTACCAAATGTGGTAGTGCCAACGGTTGGATTAGTACCTGAATGTTACATGTTTGCACAATCGTGTTGTGGATTTTGAGATTCAAGTAGTAGCAAGTCGCGCGTCAATTATTTTCGGAGATATGGCTACCATATCTACATGAACCTTTTTTGATTTCAGTAAGTATATTACATTTAGGCATTACTTACCCGTGGTGGCACTGGTTGTTGTTCCGCTGGTTGTTGTTCCGCTGGTTGTTGTTCCACTGGTTGTTGTTCCACTTGTTGTTGTGCCACTGGTTGTTGTTCCACTTGTTGTTGTGCCACTGGTAGTAGTTCCTACAACAAGTGAGTTAGTGAGCGAGTTAAAATTTAACGTTGCAATGGTGTTATTTCAGCCACAAAGCGCCGAGACCAGCTGACAAATGAATCACCAGTTCAACGTCATGATTACAAGTGTTAAACGTATTCAAAACCTATAATAAGGCAGATACAAATTGCAATTACCCACTGGTATTTCTCCAGGAGATTTCGCAAACGAAGATAATAAGGAAAACCATGGTAAAGAAACAAACCATAGAATTCATATGCAAATGAAAAGGCACCCGATAAATCGTAATACTTAATACATCGATCTGTATGAAAAGTAACACTCGATTCAGTATGTGATTTAACACATCAGTAAGCATCATCCATGAAATAACACAAGTTTTGATATTGTAACTCTTTATTTCTATGTGTTATGTTGTTTGATTTCAATTTTATTAAAATGTCCCAGGCATCTGGTTTTCGACCTTGTTGTTGCTGTATAATGAGAAAATATTGAAATGGTTAGACATGAAAATGAAATACAAATCTTTCTGTAGCAATGTGAAGCAATGTGAACACAAATATGCTTCGCGAATGGAATGAAGGTCATACAATGGCTCCGCAATCGTAGCATTCCATGTGAATGTATATGCAAAGCCACACAAAATATTACGTTCATTACTTTCTGACCATCTCTAAGACAAACAAACTATGTTCTCAGCAACAACAAATACAGGTACAAAGAGGTAATGGTAAGATGGCAAACAAAACAACTCGCTTTTGCAAATTTCCTGGTGTTAATTTTGGCAATTAATACATTAAAATGTGATACAGCTAACAACACGTACAACAAACACAATATTATCAGACAGATACTTTCTGTCGGATTCCGTATAAAGATGTACAGTAATTACGAAATGAGTGGTCTCATTCCTTTCATTATAATCTTAATCAGTCATTAAAGTTCCCCCGGCAGATTACTTGGCGTAAAACTGGCATATTGTTACAAACAACTGTTTTTGTCAAGACCTATAAGGACTATTACAATCAAATCCGTATCGTCTAAGCTGTTCCTCAAAATTTAATATGCCATTGAGAGAATCTTTCATAAAACCTCAATTGCGCAGATCGATGCTCATGCTGTTGATCAATGGATTGTCTAGGCCAGACTCGATTATTTACAGACCGCCACCATATAGCTGGGATATTTCTGAGTGCGGCGTAAAACTAAACTACACACTCTTACTCACTTCATAAAACGACAAACGTACCTGTGGTTTCTTCTCCACAATAACTAATACCACCATCGTCTTTCATGGTATCCTCAAGCATACTCTTTGGCACGCTAGACTGGATAAGCGCAACGATAACTGGTATTGCTTTGTTGAGTGCTATGGGACTTGAAACCTATAAAAACACATAAGAAAGCTTTAAGGGCAAGAAGAGATGTGTTTTCACATGAAGACCGGTTAGTGAAGTTGGACTACTGTACTATTTAGTTCTGCGAATGGCGTTCAACAAGCTGGAGAAGATTGCTCAAACAAGCAAAACATCAGCTGTATGTACGGCAATATTTACTACTATGGAAATGTTCAAATGGCCTTAATAAAAAAAGTTAGCTATAGACAAACATTTGCCAGTACTCACACTGAATGTACCAAGCGATACTACAATCCTTAGATTGATCAAGGACTCTTTAGATTGAATTGTCAACCTTTTGTGTGGCATGGGATTAGTCACAGTGACTAAAACCAGCTTATTGTTTAGGAACTCCTCACTGATGTCTACAGATGCACCAGTGTCTGCAAGGAATGAAAATGTGAACATGATTAAATAGTAGCCTAGGATTTATATTCATATTAAAATATAACACAATCAGTATATTTTTTTAATTTGCTTGGTTTATTTGGTATCCGTCGGATTTTGTATATCAATTGCAATATATGTAATGTAACCTCAATCACTAAATTTTTACATTTATCCCCACACCGAGCAATATCATATACACTTTGCATCGATAAAAAGTTTACCTGTGTCGGTAATATTGAAGCTGCCTGCTACAAATACAGCAGCAAGCACAGAAAATCCATTGCGCATTTCCTCTGTCACTTCAAAAATGTTCTTTCCGTTGACAGCCTTAAAGGAAAAGGAATGTAACATGATGCATCTTTTAGTCTTACGTTATATGCAGTAATGAACACTTTCAATGTGACAGATATTGCTTTGAACCATATCGTATAGGAACATAGTCAAATCGATTAGTTCGTGGGGATTTGCTATTTCGCTACCGCGACAACGCACTGCATCACAATATTACCATTTCGTAAACACTTTTCTTTAGTTGCTTGACTGAGAAAGAAACTTTTATTACACCCTAGGACACTAGGTACGCAGTAACTTGACTCTCGAAGGAATCTATCTTTACATAAACTTACATTTCTGAAAGTAACTGCACTGAACGTAGGTGCAGATGAATCAATGACAAAGCTTCCTCATAATTTGTGATTACTGTAACTTAAACATTTGCTGTGGATTGCCTGCCAATGGCATTGGCATAAAGCTTACCTTTATTTAGTCCCCCTTCCTGAAAGCAAGATTAAATATGCCATAAGTAACGTGAATGAGACAGAAGAGTTGCCACTAGAACACTATTCAATAAAAACATATGTGTCCATTCTACTGTACCTTATGATTTTATCTTTGGACACGAAATTATACACATATTTTGATAGCAGAAAAATGGAGATGCCAAATATTGCATGTTCATTGTAGACAATACCATTCAAAGAGAAATTAATATTAATTGAGTCTGACTTACATACTCGCTATGGTCACACTACTTACCGGTGTTCTTTGAAGGTCTGAAAACAACTGTGCAGTACCAGATGCCAAACCAAACTTCAGATCACCGACTATTTCGTTCTCCTTAGTGATAATAGAGATCAAGAAACGATCACCAACTGTTTCCACAGTTGCATCCGTGATACTTTCACGTGTGCAGGTTCCTGTAAATAAATTAAGAGACAATGAATACACAAACATGACTTACACCTTGTTGTAAGAGGGAATGCAGATGGGTAGTGCCACCTGGCATGGTACGGCTATATCGTAATGTACGGCATTTTGTCTTTTATTTTAACAACCACATACTTTTATGAATCAATGCATGCAAGTCCAGCTGTAGTTGCACTGCTTGTTGTCAGTCTGATCCGTTTGAGTTTTAACCACAGTTTCGGGATTAATTTATGGCATTCACTTTCATACCTGTTGTTGCACTTGTTGTTCCAGATGTTGTTGTACCGCTGGTTGTTGTACCACTAGTGGTTGTGGTTCCACTGGTTGTTGTTCCCGATGTAGTAGTTGTACCACTGGTTGTTGTTGTACCACTAGTAGTGGTGGTGCCACTGGTTGTTGTTCCCGATGTTGTAGTTGTACCACTGGTTGTTGTTGTACCACTTGTAGTGGTGGTTCCACTGGTTGTTGTTCCTGATGTTGTAGTTGTACCACTCGTTGTTGTGCCTAGATTGTATATCAGTTATATTTCATATTATGTGTATTGTTGGTTGTGACACTGTACTCAGAAATTGTCATAGTTCCAAACCTTACATCTAGTACCATTACCTACTGTCCCCCAAAAGTCGATAAATCGCAATAATACGTACAACCCACTTTGACCATATCTCCCACAAACCTCAGGACATGAAGTCATTTGTAAGCCACAACAAACACAGATTGGAGAATAGAAATGATAAAATGGCAACCACATGAACACGTTTTTGCAGCTTTCCTGACGTTTAGTTTGTAGAAATCACAGTCAACCACAACATATTTTATTTTCGCATCCCCGACAATCTGACTTCGATCTTTATAAGTGATTAAAGGTCCCCCGGCAGATTAATTGGCATATAACCGGCATATTGTTACAAACAACTGTTCTTGTCAAGACCTATAAGGACTATTACAACCAAATCCTTATCGTCTAAGCTGTTCCTCAAAATTAAATATGCCATTGAGAGAATCTTTCATAAAACCTCAATTGCGCAGATCGATGCTCATGCTGTTGATCAATGGATTGTCTGGGCCAGACTCGATTATTTACAGACCGCCACCATATAGCTGGGATATTTCTGAGTGCGGCGTAAAACTAAACTACACACTCTTATTCACTTCATAAAACGACAAACGTACCTGTGGTTTCTTCTCCACAATAACTAATGCCACCATAGTCTTTCATGTTATCCTCAAGCATACTCTTTGTCATGCTAGACTGGATAAGCGCAACGATAACTGGTATTGCTTTGTTGAGTGCTATGGGACTTGAAACCTATAAAAACACATAAGAAAGCTTTAAGGGCAAGAAGAGATGTGTTTTCACATGAAGAGCGGTTAGCGAAGTTGGACTACTGTACTATTTAGTTCTGCGAATGGCGTTCAACAAGCTGGAGAAGATTGCTCAAACAAGCAAAACATCAGCTGTATGTACGGCAATATTTACTACTATGGAAATGTTCAAATGGCCTTAATAAAAAGTTAGCTATAGACAAACATTTGCCAGTACTCACACTGAATGTACCAAGCGATACTACAATCCTTAGATTGATCAAGGACTCTTTAGATTGAATTGTCAACCTTTTGTGTGGCATGGGATTAGTCACAGTGACTAAAACCAGCTTATTGTTTAGGAACTCCTCACTGATGTCTACAGATGCACCAGTGTCTGCAAGGAATGAAAATGTGAACATGATTAAATAGTAGCCTAGGATTTATATTCATATTAAAATATAACACAATCAGTATATTTTTTAATTTGCTTGGTTTATTTGGTATCCGTCGGATTTTGTATATCAATTGCAATATATGTAATGTAACCTCAATCACTAAATTTTTACATTTATCCCCACACCGAGCAATATCATATACACTTTGCATCGATAAAAAGTTTACCTGTGTCGGTAATATTGAAGCTGCCTGCTACAAATACAGCAGCAAGCACAGAAAATCCATTGCGCATTTCCTCTGTCACTTCAAAAATGTTCTTTCCGTTGACAGCCTTAAAGGAAAAGGAATGTAACATGATGCATCTTTTAGTCTTACGTTATATGCAGTAATGAACACTTTCAATGTGACAGATATTGCTTTGAACCATATCGTATAGGAACATAGTCAAATCGATTAGTTCGTGGGATTTGCTATTTCGCTACCGCGACAACGCACTGCATCACAATATTACCATTTCGTAAACACTTTTCTTTAGTTGCTTGACTGAGAAAGTAACTTTTATTACACCCTAGGACACTAGGTACGCAGTAACTTGACTCTCGAAGGAATCTATCTTTACATAAACTTACATTTCTGAAAGTAACTGCACTGAACGTAGGTGCAGATGAATCAATGACAAAGCTTCCTCATAATTTGTGATTACTGTAACTTAAACATTTGCTGTGGATTGCCTGCCAATGGCATTGGCATAAAGCTTACCTGATTTAGTCCCCCTTCCTGAAAGCAAGATTAAATATGCCATAAGTAACGTGAATGAGACAGAAGAGTTGCCACTAGAACACTATTCAATAAAAACATATGTGTCCATTCTACTGTACCTTATGATTTTATCTTTGGACACGAAATTATACACATATTTTGATAGCAGAAAAATGGAGATGCCAAATATTGCATGTTCATTGTAGACAATACCATTCAAAGAGAAATTAATATTAATTGAGTCTGACTTACATACTCGCTATGGTCACACTACTTACCGGTGTTCTTTGAAGGTCTGAAAACAACTGTGCAGTACCAGATGCCAAACCAAACTTCAGATCACCGACTATTTCGTTCTCCTTAGTGATAATAGAGATCAAGAAACGATCACCAACTGTTTCCACAGTTGCATCCGTGATACTTTCACGTGTGCAGGTTCCTGTAAATAAATTAAGAGACAATGAATACACAAACATGACTTACACCTTGTTGTAAGAGGGAATGCAGATGGGTAGTGCCACCTGGCATGGTACGGCTATATCGTAATGTACGGCATTTTGTCTTTTATTTTAACAACCACATACTTTTATGAATCAATGCATGCAAGTCCAGCTGTAGTTGCACTGCTTGTTGTCAGTCTGATCCGTTTGAGTTTTAACCACAGTTTCGGGATTAATTTATGGCATTCACTTTCATACCTGTTGTTGCACTTGTTGTTCCAGATGTTGTTGTACCGCTGGTTGTTGTACCACTAGTGGTTGTGGTTCCACTGGTTGTTGTTCCCGATGTAGTAGTTGTACCACTGGTTGTTGTTGTACCACTAGTAGTGGTGGTGCCACTGGTTGTTGTTCCCGATGTTGTAGTTGTACCACTGGTTGTTGTTGTACCACTTGTAGTGGTGGTTCCACTGGTTGTTGTTCCTGATGTCGTAGTTGTACCACTCGTTGTTGTGCCTAGATTGTATATCAGTTATATTTCATATTATGTGTATTGTTGGTTGTGACACTGTACTCAGAAATTGTCATAGTTCCAAACCTTACATCTAGTACCATTACCTACTGTCCCCAAAAGTCGATAAATCGCAATAATACGTACAACCCACTTTGACCATATCTCCCACAAACCTTCGGACATGAAGTCATTTGTAAGCCACAACAAACACAGATTGGAGAATAGAAATGATAAAATGGCAACCACATGAACACGTTTTTGCAGCTTTCCTGACGTTTAGTTTGTAGAAATCACAGTCAACCACAACATATTTTATTTTCGCATCCCCCGACAATCTGACTTCGATCTTTATAAGTGATTAAAGGTCCCCCGGCAGATTAATTGGCATATAACTGGCATATTGTTACAAACAACTGTTCTTGTCAAGACCTATAAGGACTATTACAACCAAATCCTTATCGTCTAAGCTGTTCCTCAAAATTAAATATGCCATTGAGAGAATCTTTCATAAAACCTCAATTGCGCAGATCGATGCTCATGCTGTTGATCAATGGATTGTCTGGGCCAGACTCGATTATTTACAGACCGCCACCATATAGCTGGGATATTTCTGAGTGCGGCGTAAAACTAAACTACACACTCTTATTCACTTCATAAAACGACAAACGTACCTGTGGTTTCTTCTCCACAATAACTAATGCCACCATAGTCATTCATGTTATCCTCAAGCATACTCTTTGTCATGCTAGACTGGATAAGCGCAACGATAACTGGTATTGCTTTGTTGAGTGCTATGGGACTTGAAACCTATAAAAACACATAAGAAAGCTTTAAGGGCAAGAAGAGATGTGTTTTCACATGAAGAGCGGTTAGCGAAGTTGGACTACTGTACTATTTAGTTCTGCGAATGGCGTTCAACAAGCTGGAGAAGATTGCTCAAACAAGCAAAACATCAGCTGTATGTACGGCAATATTTACTACTATGGAAATGTTCAAATGGCCTTAATAAAAAAAGTTAGCTATAGACAAACATTTGCCAGTACTCACACTGAATGTACCAAGCGATACTACAATCCTTAGATTGATCAAGGACTCTTTAGATTGAATTGTCAACCTTTTGTGTGGCATGGGATTAGTCACAGTGACTAAAACCAGGTTTCTGTTTAGGATCTCCTCACTGATGTCTACAGATGCACCAGTGTCTGCAAGGAATGAAAATGTGAACATGATTAAATAGTAGCCTAGGATTTATATTCATATTAAAATATAACACAATCAGTATATTTTTTAATTTGCTTGGTTTATTTGGTATCCGTCGGATTTTGTATATCAATTGCAATATATGTAATGTAACCTCAATCACTAAATTTTTACATTTATCCCCACACCGAGCAATATCATATACACTTTGCATCGATAAAAAGTTTACCTGTGTCGGTAATATTGAAGCTGCCTGCTACAAATACAGCAGCAAGCACAGAAAATCCATTGCGCATTTCCTCTGTCACTTCAAAAATGTTCTTTCCGTTGACATTCTTAAAGGAAAAGGAATGTAACATGATGCATCTTTTAGTCTTACGTTATATGCAGTAATGAACACTTTCAATGTGACAGATATTGCTTTGAACCATATCGTATAGTAACATAGTCAAATCGATTAGTTCGTGGGATTTGCTATTTCGCTACCGCGACAAGGCACTGCATCACAATATTACCATTTCGTCAACACTTTTCTTTAGTTGCTTGACTGAGAAAGTAACTTTTATTACACCCTAGGACACTAGGTACGCAGTAACCTGACTCTCGAAGGAATCTATCTTTACATAAACTTACATTTCTGAAAGTAACTGCACTGAACGTAGGTGCAGATGAATCAATGACAAAGCTTCCTCATAATTTGTGATTACTGTAACTTAAACATTTGCTGTGGATTGCCTGCCAATGGCATTGGCATAAAGCTTACCTGATTTAGTCCCCCTTCCTGAAAGCAAGATTAAATATGCCATAAGTAACGTGAATGAGGCAGAAGAGTTGCCACTAGAACACTATTCAATAAAAACATATGTGTCCATTCTACTGTACCTTATGATTTTATCTTTGGACACGAAATTATACACATATTTTGATAGCAGAAAAATGGAGATGCCAAATATTGCATGTTCATTGTAGACAATACCATTCAAAGAGAAATTAATATTAATTGAGTCTGACTTACATACTCGCTATGGTCACACTACTTACCGGTGTTCTTTGAAGGTCTGAAAACAACTGTGCAGTACCAGATGCCAAACCAAACTTCAGATCACCGACTATTTCGTTCTCCTTAGTGATAATAGAGATCAAGAAACGATCACCAACTGTTTCCACAGTTGCATCCGTGATACTTTCACGTGTGCAGGTTCCTGTAAATAAATTAAGAGACAATGAATACACAAACATGACTTACACCTTGTTGTAAGAGGGAATGCAGATGGGTAGTGCCACCTGGCATGGTACGGCTATATCGTAATGTACGGCATTTTGTCTTTATTTTAACAACCACATACTTTTATGAATCAATGCATGCAAGTCCAGCTGTAGTTGCACTGCTTGTTGTCAGTCTGATCCGTTTGAGTTTTAAGCACAGTTTCGGGATTAATTTATGGCATTCACTTTCATACCTGTTGTTGCACTTGTTGTTCCAGATGTTGTTGTACCGCTGGTTGTTGTACCACTAGTGGTTGTGGTTCCACTGGTTGTTGTTCCCGATGTAGTAGTTGTACCACTGGTTGTTGTTGTACCACTAGTAGTGGTGGTGCCACTGGTTGTTGTTCCCGATGTTGTAGTTGTACCACTGGTTGTTGTTGTACCACTTGTAGTGGTGGTTCCACTGGTTGTTGTTCCTGATGTCGTAGTTGTACCACTCGTTGTTGTGCCTAGATTGTAAATCAGTTATATTTCATATTATGTGTATTGTTGGTTGTGACACTGTACTCAGAAATTGTCATAGTTCCAAACCTTACATCTAGTACCATTACCTACTGTCCCCCAAAAGTCAGAGACGTACAACCCACTTTGACCATATCTCCCACAAACCTTCGGACATGAAGTCATTTGTAAGCCACAACAAACACAGATTGGAGAATAGAAATGATAAAATGGCAACCACATGAACACTTTTTTGCAGCTTTCCTGACGTTTAGTTTGTAGAAATCACAGTCAACCACAACATGTTTTATTTTCGCATCCCCCGACAATCTGACTTCGATCTTTATAAGTGATTAAAGGTCCCCCGGCAGATTAATTGGCATATAACTGGCATATTGTTACAAACAACTGTTCTTGTCAAGACCTATAAGGACTATTACAACCAAATCCTTATCGTCTAAGCTGTTCCTCAAAATTAAATATGCCATTGAGAGAATCTTTCATAAAACCTCAATTGCGCAGATCGATGCTCATGCTGTTGATCAATGGATTGTCTGGGCCAGACTCGATTATTTACAGACCGCCACCATATAGCTGGGATATTTCTGAGTGCGGCGTAAAACTAAACTACACACTCTTATTCACTTCATAAAACGACAAACGTACCTGTGGTTTCTTCTCCACAATAACTAATGCCACCATAGTCATTCATGTTATCCTCAAGCATACTCTTTGTCATGCTAGACTGGATAAGCGCAACGAGAACTGGTATTGCTTTGTTGAGTGCTATGGGACTTGAAACCTATAAAACACATAAGAAAGCTTTAAGGGCAAGAAGAGATGTGTTTTCACATGAAGAGCGGTTAGCGAAGTTGGACTACTGTACTATTTAGTTCTGCGAATGGCGTTCAACAAGCTGGAGAAGATTGCTCAAACAAGCAAAACATCAGCTGTATGTACGGCAATATTTACTACTATGGAAATGTTCAAATGGCCTTAATAAAAAAGTTAGCTATAGACAAACATTGGCCAGTACTCACACTGAATGTACCAAGCGATACTACAATCCTTAGATTGATCAAGGACTCTTTAGATTGAATTGTCAACCTTTTTGTGTGGCCTGGGATTAGTCACAGTGACTAAAACCAGGTTTCTGTTTAGGATCTCCTCACTGATGTCTACAGATGCACCAGTGTCTGCAAGGAATGAAAATGTGAACATGATTAAATAGTAGCCTAGGATTTATATTCATATTAAAATATAACACAATCAGTATATTTTTTAATTTGCTTGGTTTATTTGGTATCCGTCGGATTTTGTATATCAATTGCAATATATGTAATGTAACCTCAATCACTAAATTTTTACATTTATCCCCACACCGAGCAATATCATATACACTTTGCATCGATAAAAAGTTTACCTGTGTCGGTAATATTGAAGCTGCCTGCTACAAATACAGCAGCAAGCACAGAAAATCCATTGCGCATTTCCTCTGTCACTTCAAAAATGTTCTTTCCGTTGACATTCTTAAAGGAAAAGGAATGTAACATGATGCATCTTTTAGTCTTACGTTATATGCAGTAATGAACACTTTCAATGTGACAGATATTGCTTTGAACCATATCGTATAGTAACATAGTCAAATCGATTAGTTCGTGGGATTTGCTATTTCGCTACCGCGACAAGGCACTGCATCACAATATTACCATTTCGTCAACACTTTTCTTTAGTTGCTTGACTGAGAAAGTAACTTTTATTACACCCTAGAACACTAGGTACGCAGTAACCTGACTCTCGAAGGAATCTATCTTTACATAAACTTACATTTCTGAAAGTAATTGCACTGAACGTAGGTGCAGATGAATCAATGACAAAGCTTCCTCATAATTTGTGATTACTGTAACTTAAACATTTGCTGTGGATTGCCTGCCAATGGCATTGGCATAAAGCTTACCTGATTTAGTCCCCCCTTCCTGAAAGCAAGATTAAATATGCCATAAGTAACGTGAATGAGGCAGAAGAGTTGCCACTAGAACACTATTCAATAAAAACATATGTGTCCATTCTACTGTACCTTATGATTTTATCTTTGGACACGAAATTATACACATATTTTGATAGCAGAAAAATGGAGATGCCAAATATTGCATGTTCATTGTAGACAATACCATTCAAAGAGAAATTAATATTAATTGAGTCTGACTTACATACTCGCTATGGTCACACTACTTACCGGTGTTCTTTGAAGGTCTGAAAACAACTGTGCAGTACCAGATGCCAAACCAAACTTCAGATCACCGACTATTTCGTTCTCCTTAGTGATAATAGAGATCAAGAAACGATCACCAACTGTTTCCACAGTTGCATCCGTGATACTTTCACGTGTGCAGGTTCCTGTAAATAAATTAAGAGACAATGAATACACAAACATGACTTACACCTTGTTGTAAGAGGGAATGCAGATGGGTAGTGCCACCTGGCATGGTACGGCTATATCGTAATGTACGGCATTTTGTCTTTTATTTTAACAACCACATACTTTTATGAATCAATGCATGCAAGTCCAGCTGTAGTTGCACTGCTTGTTGTCAGTCTGATCCGTTTGAGTTTTAACCACAGTTTCGGGATTAATTTATGGCATTCACTTTCATACCTGTTGTTGCACTTGTTGTTCCAGATGTTGTTGTACCGCTGGTTGTTGTACCACTAGTGGTTGTGGTTCCACTGGTTGTTGTTCCCGATGTAGTAGTTGTACCACTGGTTGTTGTACCTATTTTGGAAATATATCGCTTTATGGTAGGTTGTGACAATGTTCCTCAAAATGTCTGTTTCAGCAAGAGTCACTGATTTGTTTTCCTCTCGTCTCGTTCTCTCTTTGCAAGAACATGTTTGAGATAAAAATAATTCGACATTAAATTACCTAAATGACTGTATTGACGAATGGTTTGCGTTACTTCGTTTGCCATTGAATTTCAAACTATAGCTAGAAGTCTCCATTGTTTAATTAGCATAGAAGATGTTAATAATTTCACAACCCTTAGCAATGATAGATGAAATTTTGCTCAAGGCAAAGATTTTGATTTTTAAAAGTCAATTGCAGAAGTTTTAAGGCTCTTGAAAAATTAAGTACATCCTAATAGACCAGGACAAATAGATATATTTACCACACATCCGCCATTTTCAAGCCAGTGGAACCTTGTTGAAAATACCTCTTGAAATTGTGAAAACTAAACGCGCGAAAGGTTTCCTCGCTCACGTCATAACAAAATATGCCATACGGATATTTTATAAATAAATGTATAGTATAATTTATATATTTATTAATAGAATATTTATTACGCGCGTTTCCAGGCTTCTCTCAAATGAAGAGAAATAATTTCAATCCCTTCATTAATAACAAATACATGTATTAGTATCACTTATGCAATAAATGTTCGAACCTTGTGTTTATCATTTAAGGCTGTTTTCATTGATGCCAGTATCACAAGATCATTCATTCAGGTGTTTATAGTCCTGTTAAGATTCAGCGACTTGCTCGCGCACCTTCATTACCAAAACTGAGAGATTACAGTTAGACATAACAGCTTCTCAAACACCGCAAAGCAATCCGTATATATCTTCTAGAAATAACCGTTTCTTTCGCTGATGAAAATCTCGACCATGCAGGCAAAGACATTCAAATGGAGATTGATATAAAAATGTACCTGAAAAATACATCATGTAACAACCAAAGTAAAATCCATCACGTTTACCACCCAGACAACCTGTTGTACCTGACGATGTTGTCCCGCTTGTTGTTGTTCCACTAGTTGTTGTTGTACCACTAGTTGTGGTTGTTCCACTGGTTGTTGTACCACTAGTTGTAGTTGTGCCACTGGTTGTTGTACCACTAGTTGTAGTTGTACCACTGGTTGTTGTTCCGCTGGTTGTTGTACCAGTGGTTGTTGTTCCGCTAGTTGTAGTTGTGCCACTGGTTGTTGTACCACTAGTTGTAGTTGTGCCACTGGTTGTTGTTCCACTAGTTGTTGTTGTACCACTAGTTGTTGTTGTTCCACTGGTTGTTGTACCACTAGTTGTAGTTGTGCCACTGGTTGTTGTACCACTAGTTGTAGTTGTGCCACTGGTTGTTGTTCCGCTGGTTGTTGTACCAGTGGTTGTTGTTCCGCTAGTTGTAGTTGTGCCACTGGTTGTTGTACCACTAGTTGTAGTTGTGCCACTTGTTGTCGTACCACTTGTTGTTGTTCCTAAAATCAAGACCGTTATCATGGAAAGTTGGCATTCTTTTGTTTCCATGTGCTATCGCAGTACAATACAAGATTTTCTTTCTTTGTATTCAACACTTCAAACTTCTTGAATTGGTTTGTTCTGACAGGATGCTACGGCTAGTGAAAGCCTTCCAAGAAATATCTCCCCAAAACAAAACATACCAAGCCCATACCATACTCCGCTCTACGTACTAACTGCAACATAATGAAACGCACAAGCGTCGAGGGGTAGATTCAGATCAGCAACGAACATAAAGGCCGTTGTCACAGGCATCAACCATACGCAATTAAGTTGTCACATGGAATGTAACAAGATCAAAGATTATATGAGGTCAATGTTGTGTTTGGACGTCATACACATGATCATGAGAGCTACCAGCGTATTTCATGGAAGCAAACTCATGTTCATGATTATCCAAGAATTCATGCGATCCAAGATGGTTCACGTATCAAGAAACAACGTTTCGTGCATTTAATGTAAGGAATGATATATTATCACTTGTCGTTTGAAAGGTATTACTTGGTCCTTATTCATATGGCGACTGTTAAGTGATTTTTGTGTGATACTCCACTATATGGTTTGCTGCACTCTAAAACCTACCCGCCTTAAACCTTAACCACTCCCCTTACGGTCACAGCAAGGGTAAAAATCGTAAACGTCGTTATAAATCATGTCACGTTGTATCGCAGGACGTAAGATCAAACATTGTGCTCATTCAGAGAAGTGTTCTCGTTCCTGCTTATGATACACTGACTTGCTTTTACTCAAGCACCTTCTCAAAATACTACATTATATATATCTATATCTCTCTCTATATATACACACATATTTGTGTGTGTGTGTGTGTGTGTGTGTGTGTGTGTGTGTGTGTGTGTGTGTGTGTGTGTGTGTGTGTGTGTGTGTGTGTGTGTGTGTGTGTGTGTGTGTGTGTGTGTGTGTGTGTGTGTGTGTGTGTGTGTGTGTGTGTGTGTGCATGTGTGTGTGTGTGCATTGACGAAATAACCCGTCCTTGGAGACAAATAAACAAAAAGGGGAAATGATCAGAGAAGTACCTGAAAAATAAACCATCCTGTCACCACCTTGTTATCACCAAACAAATATCCATCTCTTATATAACGCTCTTCTACCTGAAGCTGTTGTGGCACTTGTGGACGTGCCACTGATTGTTGTACCACTTGTTGTAGTTGTTCCACTAATAGTTGTTCCACTGGTTGTTGTACCGCTTGTTGCAGTTGTTCCACTAATAGTTGTTCCACTGGTTGTTGTACCGCTTGTTGTAGTTGTTCCACTAATAGTTGTTCCACTGGTTGTTGTACCGCTTGTTGTAGTTGTTCCACTAATAGTTGTTCCACTGGTTGTTGTTCCACTGGTAATTGTACCACTAGTTGTACTTATGCCACTGGTGGTTGTACCACTAGTTGTAGTTGTGCCACCGGTTGTTGTACCACTAGTTGTGGTTGTTCCACTGGATGTTGTACCACTAGTTGTAGTTGTGCCACTGGCTGTTGTTCCTAAAATTTGCACGGTTATCAATTGGTGATATATTTGTGAATACTCTTCCTTCTGTCCTCATGTATACCAGGCTCTTTGTCTCCATTCTTGAAAGAGGGCATTCGTTTGTTGCCAAACTGTTCCAGCATCATAGTGGATACATTCAGTCCTTATACTGTATACTGGGCAATCATAACACTTATTAATAGCGCATTCTCAAAAGACCGAACAGAATTTGTTTATCTTCAAGAACACATCGCTTCTTCCCCCAATAAAACATCCGACCATGGAAACAAATAACCAAAAAGGGGAAAAGATCAGAGAATGTACCTTGGAAAAACATCATGTAACCAACATATACAAACCCATCACTTATACAACCTAAAACTTCTTGTACCTGAGGATGTTGTTCCGCTTGTCGTCGTGCCACTGGTTGTTGTACCACTGGCTGTTGTACCGCTTGTCGTTGTCCCACTGGTTGTTGTACCGCTTGTTGTTGTTCCACTGGTTGTAGTTGTGCCACTGATTGTTGTACCACTAGTTGTAGTTGTGCCACTGGTTGTTGTACCACTAGTTGTAGTTGTGCCACTGGTTGTTGTACCACCAGTTGTAGTTGTGCCACTGGTTGTTGTACCACCACTTGTAGTTGTGCCACTGGTTGTTGTACCACTAGTTGTAGTTGTGCCACTGGTTATGGTTGTGCCACTGGTTGTTGTACCACTTGTTGTTGTTCCACTGGTTGTAGTTGTGCCACTGGTTGTTGTACCACCAGTTGTAGTTGTGCCACTGGTTGTTGTACCACTAGTTGTAGTTGTGCCGCTGGTTGCTGTACCACTAGTTGTAGTTGTGCCACTTCTTGTTGTTGTACCACTAGTTGTAGTTGTGCCACTGGTTGTTGTACCACTAGTTGTAGTTCTACCACTGGTTGTAGTTGTGCCACTGGTTGTTGTACCACTTTTTGTACTGCTGCCTCTGGTTGTTGTACCGCTGGTTGTTGTTGTTCCACTTGTTGTTGTACCACTAGTTGTTGTACCACTGGTAGTTGTGCCACTGGTTGTTGTACCACTAGTTGTAGTTGTGCCACTGATTGTTGTACCACTAGTCGTAGTTGTGCCACTGGTTGTTGTACCAGTAGTTGTTGTTGTGCCACTGGTTGTTGTTCCACTGGTTGTTGTGCCACTAGTCGTAGTTGTTCCACTAGATGTTGTACCACTAGTGGTAGTTGTGCCACTGGTTGTTGTACCAATAGTTGTTGTACCACTAGTTGTAGTTGTGCCACTGGTTGTTGTACCACTAGTTGTAGTTGTGCCACTGGTTGTTGTACCACTAGTTGTAGTTGTGCCACTGGTTGTTGTACCACTAGTTGTTGTTTTGCCACTGGTAGTTGTGCCACTAGTCGTAGTTCTGCCACTGGTTGTTGTACCACTAGTTGTAGTTGTGCCACTGGTTGTTGTACCACTAGTTGTAGTTGTGCCACTGGTTGTTGTACCTCTAGTTGTAGTTGTGCCGCTAGTGGTTGTTCCACTTGTTGTTGTACCACTACCTGTAGTTGTACCACTAGTTGTTGTCCCACTGGTTGTTGTACCACTGATTGTTGTTCCACTGGTTGTTGTGACACTAGTCGTAGTTGTGCCACTGGTTGTTGTACCACTAGTTGTAGTTGTGCCACTGGTTGTTGTACCAGTAGTGGTAGGTGTGCCACTAGTTGTTGTACCACGTGTCGTTGTACCACTAATTGTAGTTGTGCCACTGGTTGTTGTGCCACTGGTTGTTGTGCCACTGGTTGTTGTACCTCTAGTTGTAATTGTGCCACCGGTTGTTGTACCACTAGTTGTAGTTGTACCACTAGTTGTTGTACCACTAGTTGTAGTTGTGCCACTGGCTGTTGTTCCTAAAATTTGCACGGTTATCAATTGGTGATATATTTGTGAATACTTTCTTCTGTCCTCATGTATGCCATTCTTTAAAGAGGGCATTCGTTTGTTGCCAAACTGTTCCAGCATCATATTAGATACATTCAATCCTTATACTGTATACTGGGCAACCATAACACTTATTAATAGCACCTTCTCAAAAGACCGAACAGAATTTGTTTATCTTCAAGAACACATCGCTTCTTCCCCCAATAAAACATCCGACCATGGAAACAAATAACCAAAAAGGGGAAAAGATCAGAGCATGTACCTGGGAAAAATATCATGTAACCAACAAATACAAACCCATCACTTATACAACCTAAAACTTCTTGTACCTGAGGATGTTGTCCCGCTTGTCGTCGTGCCACTGGTTGTTGTACCACTGGTTGTAGTTGTGCCACTTGTTGTAGTACCGCTGGTTGTAGTTGGGCCACTGGTTGTTGTACCACTTGTTGTTGTTCCACTGGTTGTAGTTGTGCCACTGGTTGTTGTACCGCTGGTTATAGTTGTGCCACTAGTTGTAGTACCGCTGGTTGTAGTTGTGCCACTGGTTGTTGTACCACTTGTTGTTGTACCACTAGTTGTAGTTGTGCCACTGGTTGTTGTACCACTGGTTGTAGTTGTGCCACTAGTTGTTGTACCGCTTGTTGTAGTTGTGCCACTAGTCGTTGTACCACTGGTTGTAGTTGTGCCACTTGTTGTAGTACCGCTTGTTGTAGTTGTGCCACTAGTCGTTGTACCACTAGTTGTAGTTGTGCCACTGGTCGTTGTGCCACTGGTTGTAGTTGTGCCACTAGTTGTTGTGCCACTGGTTGTAGTTGTGCCACTGGTCGTTGTACCGCTGGTTGTAGTTGTGCCACTAGTTGTAGTACCGCTGGTTGTAGTTGTGCCACTGGTTGTTGTACCACTCGTTGTTGTTCGACTAGTGGTAGGTGTGCCACTGGTTGTTGTACCACGTGTTGTTGTACCACTAGTTGTAGTTGTGCCACTGGTTGTTGTGCCACTGGTTGTTGTACCACTGGTTGTAGTTGTGCCACCGGTTGTTGTACCACTAGTTGTAATTGTACCACTGGTTGTTGTACCACTAGTTGTAGTTGTGCCACTGGATGATGTACCACTAGTTGTAGTTGTGCCACTGGCTGTTGCTCCTAAAATTTGCACGGTTATCAATTGGTGATATATTTGTGAATACTCTTTCTTCTGTCCTCATGTATGCCATTCTTTAAAGAGGGCATTCGTTTGTTGCCAAACTGTTCCAGCATCATAGTGGATACATTCAATCCTTATACTGTATACTGGGCAACCATAACACTTATTAATAGCACCTTCTCAAGAGACCGAACAGAATTTGTTTATCTTCAAGAACACATCGCTTCTTGCCCCCATAAAACATCCGACCATGGAAACAAATAACCAAAAAAGGGGAAAAGATAAAAGAATGTACCTGGGAAAAACATCATGTAACCAACATATACAAACCCATCACTTATACAACCTAAAACTTCTTGTACCTGAGGATGTTGTCCCGCTTGTCGTCGTGCCACTGGTTGTTGTACCACTGGCTGTTGTGCCACTGGTTGTTGTACCACTTGTTGTTGTTCCACTGGTTGTTGTTCCACTGGTTGTGTCACTGGTTGTTGTACCACTAGTTGTAGTTGTGCCACTGGTTGTTGTACCAGTGGTTGTTGTACCACTAGTTGTAGTTGTGCCACTGGTTGTTGTACCACTAGTTGTAGTTGTGCCACTGGTTGTTGTACCACTAGTTGTTGTACCACTGGTTGTTGTACCGCTGGTTGTAGTTGTACCACTGGTTGTTGTACCACTTGTTGTTGTTCCACTGGTTGTAGTTGTGCCACTGGTTGTTGTACCGCTGGTTGTAGTTGTACCACTAGTTGTTGTACCGCTTGTTGTAGTTGTGCCACTAGTCGTTGTACCACTAGTTGTAGTTGTGCCACTGGTCGTTGTACCACTGGTTGTAGTTGTGCCACTAGTTGTTGTACCACTGGTTGTAGTTGTGCCACTGGTCGTTGTACCACTAGTTGTAGTTGTGCCACTGGTTGTTGTACCACTAGTTGTTGTACCACTGGTTGTTGTACCGCTGGTTGTAGTTGTGCCACTGGTTGTTGTACCACTTGTTGTTGTTCCACTGGTTGTACTTGTGCCACTGGTTGTTGTACCGCTGGTTGTAGTTGTGCCACTAGTTGTTGTACCGCTTGTTGTAGTTGTGCCACTAGTCGTTGTACCACTAGTTGTAGTTGTGCCACTGGTTGTTTTACCACTAGTTGTTGTACCACTGGTTGTTGTACCGCTGGTTGTAGTTGTGCCACTGGTTGTTGTACCACTTGTTGTTGTTCCACTGGTTGTAGTTGTGCCACTGGTTGTTGTACCACTAGTTGTAGTTGTGCCACTGGTTGTTGTACCACTAGTTGTAGTTGTGCCACTGGTTGTTGTACCACTAGTTGTAGTTTTGCCACTGGTTGTTGTACCACTAGTTGTAGTTGTGCCACTGGTTGTAGTTGTGCCACTGGTTGTTGTACCACTGGTTGTTGTACCCACTAGTTGTTGTACCACTGGTTAGTTGTTGTACCACTGGTTGTTGTAGTTGTGCCACTAGTTGTTGTACCGCTTGTTGTAGTTGTGCCACTGGTCGTTGTACCACTAGTTGTAGTTGTTCCGCTTGTTGTTGTACCACTAGTTGTTGTTCCTAAAATCATGAGTTACCAATTGATAATTTATATTATCATGAGTTATCAATTGATAATTTATATTAGTATTTCCTTGTTCCCTTACTTTTAGTATGGAAGGCTCGTTGATTCCATAATGGAAAATGGGCATTCATTAGCTGCCACGTGTTCCAGCAATATAGTACATGGTTTTCAATCCCTACACTTTACACTTGGCAACCATACTTCTTGAAGTCGCATGGAATGTAACAAGATCAAAGATTAAATGGTCTTCATTCACTGAGTTGAGAAACCTCCACGATAACATAGGGCAGTGTGTCGCGGCGTCAAACAATTAAACCAATATTGTGTGTAGACGTTATGCACATGTCCATGACAGCTACCATCCTATAACATGGCATCTAACGTTTAAGAATAGAGCCCATGCCCATGATCATCCAAAGAATTCATGCTGTCTCTGATGGTTCACGTATCTTTCAATGTCAAGAAACAATGTTATTCGTAGGATGATTGTAAGGTCTGATCTCATAGAGTATGTGGTAACAAAGACCACGCTGTTGTGCTAGGTTTTAACATTCATATCATTTCAACGTGAAGAGAACATTAGTTGTACATCCCTGCATGATACTTCACTCTATGGCTTCCTGTCCCCTAAAACATGACATACTCAACCTTTCCGCCAGTACAAGAAAACTCATTTCAATAACTTCTTTAATTAACAAATACACGTGCTAATATTAAAAGACAATAAATACAGGAATCTTAAACGTCGTTAAAATCATGTCACGTTGTTTACACATATCTCAGGATGTAAGATCAACATATTGTGCTCATTCAGTGAAGTGTTCTCGTTCCTGTTTATGATGCAGTGACTTGCACCTACTCTTTTATTACTACAATTGACCCTAACACTTATAGATAAAACCTTCTGAAAACACCGCACAACAATATGTTTAGATCTTCAAGAAAAGGCTCTTCCTTTCGCCGATAAAACATCGGAACATGGAGACAAATCAAGAAAAAGGTCAAACAATCAGAGAATAAACCTGGAAAATACATCATGAAATCAACAAAATAAAAAATGAAGTTGTACTGGTTGTAGTACCACCGGTTGTTGTACCACTTGTTGTTGTTCCACTGGTTGTTGTACCACTTGTTGTTGTTCCACTGGTTGTAGTTGTGCCACTGGTTGTTGTACCACTAGTTGTAGTTGTGCCACTAGTTGTTGTACCACTGGTTGTAGTTGTGCCACTAGTTGTTGTACCACTGGTTGTAGTTGTGCCACTAGTTGTAGTACCGCTGGTTGTAGTTGTGCCACTGGTTGTTGAACCACTTGTTGTTGTTCCACTAGTTGTAGTTGTGCCACTGGTCGTTGTACCACTAGTTGTAGTTGTGCCACTGGTTGTTGTACCACTGGTTGTAGTTGTACCACTAGTTGTAGTTGTGCCACTAGTTGTTGTACCACTGGTTGTAGTTGTGCCACTAGTTGTAGTACCGCTGGTTGTAGTTGTGCCACTGGTTGTTGAACCACTTGTTGTTGTTCCACTGGTTGTAGTTGTGCCACTGGTTGTTGTACCACTGGTTGTAGTTGTACCACTAGTTGTAGTTGTGCCACTAGTTGTAGTTGTGCCACTGGTCGTTGTACCACTAGTTGTAGTTGTGCCACTGGTTGTTGTACCACTAGTTGTAGTTGTGCCACTGGTTGTTGTACCACTAGTTGTTGTACCACTGGTTGTTGTACCACTGGTTGTAGTTGTGCCACTAGTTGTTGTACCGCTTGTTGTAGTTGTGCCACTGGTCGTTGTACCACTAGTTGTAGTTGTTCCGCTTGTTGTTGTACCACTAGTTGTTGTTCCTAAAATCATGAGTTACCAATTGATAATTTATATTATCATGAGTTATCAATTGATAATTTATATTAGTATTTCCTTGTTCCCTTACTTTTTAGTATGGAAGGCTCGTTGATTCCATAATGGAAAATGGGCATTCATTAGCTGCCACGTGTTCCAGCAATATAGTACATGGTTTTCAATCCCTACACTTTACACTTGGCAACCATACTTCTTGAAGTCGCATGGAATGTAACAAGATCAAAGATTAAATGGTCTTCATTCACTGAGTGGAGAAACCTCCACGATAACATAGGGCAGTGTGTCGCGGCGTCAAACAATTAAACCAATATTGTGCGTAGACGTTATGCACATGTCCATGACAGCTACCATCCTTTAACATGGCATCTAACGTTTAAGAATAGAGCCCATGCCCATGATCATCCAAAGAATTCATGCTGTCTCTGATGGTTCACGTATCTTTCAATGTCAAGAAACAACGTTATTCGTAGGATGATTGTAAGGTCTTATCTCATAGAGTATGTGGTAACAAAGACCACGCTGTTGTGCTAGGTTTTAACATTCATATCATTTCAACGTGAAGAGAACATTAGTTGTACATCCCTGCATGATACTTCATTCTATGGCTTCCTGTCCCCTAAAACATGACATACTCAACCTTTCCGCCAGTACAAGAAAACTCATTTCAATAACTTCTTTAATTAACAAATACACGTGCTAATATTAAAAGACAATAAATACAGGAATCTTAAACGTCGTTAAAATCATGTCACGTTGTTTACACATATCTCAGGATGTAAGATCAACATATTGTGTTCATTCAGTGAAGTGTTCTCGTTCCTGTTTATGATGCAGTGACTTGCTCCTACTCCTTTATTACTACAATTGACCCTAACACTTATAAATAAAACCTTCTGAAAACACCGCATAACAATATGTTTAGATCTTCAAGAAAAGGCTCTTCCTTTCGCCGATAAAACATCGGAACATGGAGACAACTCAAGAAAAAGGTAAAAAAATCAGAGAATAAACCTGGAAAATACATCATGAAATCAACAAAATAAAATGTACTTGTAGTACCGCTGGTTGTAGTTGTGCCACTTGTTGTAGTACCACTTGCTGTTGTACCACTTGTTGTTGTTCCACTGGTTGTAGTTGTGCCATTGGTAGCTGTACCACTAGTTGTAGTTGTACCACTAGTTGTTTTACCACTGGTTGTAGTTGTGCCACCGGTCGTTGTACCACTAGTTGTAGTTGTGCCACTAGTTGTTGTACCACTTCTTGTAGTTGTGCCACTGGTTGTTGTACCGCTGGTTGTAGTTGTGCTACTGGTTGTTGTACCACTAGGTGTTGTTGTGCCACTGGTTGTAGTTGTCCCACTGGTCGTTGTACCACTAGTTGTAGTTGTGCCACTGGTCGTTGTACCACTGGTTGTAGTTGTCCCACTAGTTGTTGTACCACTAGTTGTACTTGTGCCACTGGTTGTTGTACCACTACTTGTAGTTGTGCCATTGGCTGTTGTACCACTAGTTGTGGTTGTGCCACTGGTTGTTGTACCACTAGTAGTAGTTGTGCCACTGGTTGTTGTACCACTAGTCGTAGTTATGCCACTGGTTGTTGTACCACTACTTGTAGTTGTGCCACTGGTTGCTGTACCGATAGTTGTTGTACCACTGGTTGTAGTTGTGCCACTGGTCGTTGTACCACTAGTTGTAGTTGTGCCACTGGTTGTTGTTCCACTGGTTGTAGTTGTGCCACTGGTTGTTGTACCACTAGTTGTAGTTGTGCCACTGGTTGTTGTACCACTAGTTGTTGTACCACTGGTTGTTGTACCACTAGTTGTAGTTGTGCCACTGGTTGTTGTACCACTAGTTGTAGTTGTGCCACTAGTCGTAGTTGTGCCACTGCTTGTTGTTCCACTAGTTGTAGTTGTGCCACTGGCTGTTGTTCCTAAAATGTGCACGGTTATCAATTGGGGATATATTTGTGAATACTCATCCTTCTGTCCTCATCTATGCCACTCTTGAAAGAGGGCATTCGTTTGTTGCCAAACTGTTCCAGCATCATAGTAGATACATTCAATCCTTATACTGTATACTGGGCAACCATAACACTTTTTAATAGCACCTTCTCAAAAGCCCGAACAGAATTTGTTTATCTTCAAGAACACATCGCTTCTTCCCCCCATAAAACATCCGACCATGGAAACAAATAACCCAAAAAGGGAAAAGATCAGAGAATGTACCTGGGAAAAACATCATGTAACCAACAAATAGAATCCCATCACTTATACCACCTAAAACTTCTTGTACCTGAGGATGTTGTCCCGCTTGTCGTCGTGCCACTGGTTGTTGTACCACTGGCTGTTGTGCCACTGGTTGTAGTTGTGCCACTGGTCGTAGTACCGCTAGTTGTGGTTGTGCCACTGGTTGTTGTTCCACTGGTTGCAGTTGTGCCACTGGATATTGTACCACTAGTTGTAGTTGTGCCACTGGTTCTTGTACCACTAGTTGTAGTTGTGCCACTGGTTCTTGTACCACTTGTTGTACCGCTTGTTGTTGTACCGCTGGTTGTAGTTGTGCCACTGGTCGTAGTACCACTAGTTGTGGTTGTGCCACTGGTTGTTGTACCACTAGTTGTAGTCGTGCCACTGGTTGTTGTACCACTAGTTGTAGTTGTGCGACTGGTTGTTGTACCACTAGTTGTAGTTGTGCCACTGGTTGTTGTACCACTTGTTGTTGTACCACTCGTTGTTGTACCACTAGTTGTAGTTGTGCCACTGGTCGTTGTACCACTAGTTGTGGTTGTGCCACTGGTCGTTGTACCACTAGTTGTAGTTGTGCCACTTGTTGTTGTACCACTAGTTATAGTTGTGCCACTGGTTGTTGTACCACTAGTTGTAGATGTGCCACTGGTTGTTGTACCACTAGTTGTAGTTGTGCCACTGGTTGTTGTACCACTAGTTGTTGTTCCACTAGTTGTTGTACCACTGGTTGTTGTACCGCTAGTTGTACTTGTGCCACTGGTTGTTGTACCACTGCTTGTAGTTGTCCCACTGGCCGTTGTACCACTGGTTGTAGTTGTGCCACTGGTCGTTGTACCACTAGTTGTAGTTGTGCCACTGGTCGTTGTACCACTAGTTGTAGTTGTGCCACTGGTTGTTGTACCACTAGTTATAGTTGTGCCACTGGTTGTTGTACCACTAGTTGTAGATGTGCCACTGGTTGTTGTACCACTAGTTGTAGTTGTGCCACTGGTTGTTGTACCACTAGTTGTTGTTCCACTAGTTGTTGTACCACTGGTTGTTGTACCACTAGTTGTAGTTGTGCCACTGGTCGTTGTACCACTGCTTGTAGTTGTCCCACTGGTCGTTGTACCACTGGTTGTAGTTGTGCCACTGGTCGTTGTACCACTGGTTGTGGTTGTGCCACTGGTTGTTGTGCCACTAGTTGTAGTCGTGCCACTGGTCGTTGTACCACTGGTTGTAGTTGTGCCACTTGTTGTTGTTCCACTAGTTGTAGTTGCACCACTGGTTGTTGTACCACTAGTTGTAGTTGTGCCACTGGTTGTTGTACCACTAGTTGTGGTTGTGCCACTGGTTGTTGTACCACTAGTTGTAGTTGTGCCACTGGTTGTTGTACCACTAGTTGTAGTTGTGCCACTGGTTGTTGTACCACTAGTTGTAGTTGTGCCACTGGTTGTTGTACCACTTGTTGTTGTACCGCTTGTTGTTGTACCGCTGGTTGTAGTTGTGCCACTGGTCGTAGTACCACTAGTTGTGGTTGTGCCACTGGTTGTTGTGCCACTAGTTGTAGTTGTGCCACTGGTTGTTGTACCACTTGTTGTTGTACCACTCGTTGTTGTACCACTGGTTGTAGTTGTGCCACTGGTCGTTGTACCACTAGTTGTAGTTGTGCCACTGGTCGTTGTACCACTAGTTGTAGTTGTGCCACTTGTTGTTGTTCCACTGGTTGTAGTTGTGCCACTGGTTGTTGTACCACTAGTTGTAGTTGTGCCACTGGTTGTTGTACCACTAGTTGTACCTGTTGTGTTGTGCCACTGGTTGTTGTACCACTAGTTGTAGATGTGCCACTGGTTGTTGTACCACTAGTTGTAGTTGTACCACTGGTTGTTGTGCCACTAGTTGTTGTTCCACTAGTTGTTGTACCACTGGTTGTTGTACCACTAGTTGTAGTTGTGCCACTGGTCGTTGTACCACTAGTTGTAGTTGTGCCACTGGTCGTTGTACCACTGGTTGTAGTTGTGCCACTGGTCGTAGTACCACTAGTTGTGGGTGTGCCACTGGTTGTTGTGCCACTAGGTGTAGTCGTGCCACTTATTGTTGTACCACTAGTTGTTGTACCACTGGTTGTTGTACCACTAGTTGTTGTACCGCTAGTTGTAGTTGTGCCACTGGTCGTTGTACCACTGGTTGTAGTTGTGCCACTTGTTGTTGTTCCACTGGTTGTAGTTGTGGCACTTGTTGTTGTACCACTAGTTGTAGTTGTGCCGCTGGTTGTTGTACCACTAGTTGTGGTTGTGCCACTGGTTGTTGTACCACTAGTTGTAGTTGTGCCACTGGTTGTTGTACCACTAGTTGTAGTTGTGCCACTGGTTGTTGTACCACTAGTTGTTGTACCACTCGTTGTTGTACCACTGCTTGTAGTTGTGCCACTGGTTGTTGTACCACTAGTTGTAGTTGTGCCACTAGTCGTAGTTGTGCCACTGCTTGTTGTTCCACTAGTTGTAGTTGTGCCACTGGCTGTTGTTCCTAAAATGTGCACGGTTATCAATTGGGGATATATTTGTGAATACTCATCCTTCTGTCCTCATCTATGCCACTCTTGAAAGAGGGCATTCGTTTGTTGCCAAACTGTTCCAGCATCATAGTAGATACATTCAATCCTTATACTGTATACTGGGCAACCATAACACTTATTAATAGCACCTTCTCAAAAGCCCGAACAGAATTTGTTTATCTTCAAGAACACATCGCTTCTTCCCCCCATAAAACATCCGACTATGGAAACAAATAACCCAAAAAGGGAAAAGATCAGAGAATGTACCTGGGAAAAACATCATGTAACCAACAAATAGAATCCCATCACTTATACCACCTAAAACTTCTTGTACCTGAGGATGTTGTCCCGCTTGTCGTCGTGCCACTGGTTGTTGTACCACTGGCTGTTGTGCCACTGGTTGTAGTTGTGCCACTGGTCGTAGTACCGCTAGTTGTGGTTGTGCCACTGGTTGTTGTGCCACTGGTTGCAGTTGTGCCACTGGATGTTGTACCACTAGTTGTAGTTGTGCCACTGGTTGTTGTACCACTAGTTGTAGTTGTGCCACTGGTTGTTGTACCACTTGTTGTTGTACCACTCGTTGTTGTACCACTGGTTGTAGTTGTGCCACTGGTCGTTGTACCACTAGTTGTAGTTGTGCCACTGGTCGTTGTACCACTAGTTGTAGTTGTGCCACTTGTTGTTGTACCACTAGTTATAGTTGTGCCACTTGTTGTTGTACCACTAGTTGTAGATGTGCCACTGGTTGTTGTACCACTAGTTGTAGTTGTGCCACTGGTTGTTGTACCACTAGTTGTTGTTCCACTAGTTGTTGTACCACTGGTTGTTGTACCAATAGTTGTACTTGTGCCACTGGTCGTTGTACCACTGCTTGTAGTTGTCCCACTGGTCGTTGTACCACTGGTTGTAGTTGTGCCACTGGTCGTTGTACCACTAGTTGTAGTTGTGCCACTGGTCGTTGTACCACTAGTTGTAGTTGTGCCACTTGTTGTTGTACCACTAGTTATAGTTGTGCCACTGGTTGTTGTACCACTAGTTGTAGATGTGCCACTGGTTGTTGTACCACTAGTTGTAGTTGTGCCACTGGTTGTTGTACCACTAGTTGTTGTTCCACTAGTTGTTGTACCACTGGTTGTTGTACCACTAGTTGTACTTGTGCCACTGGTCGTTGTACCACTGCTTGTAGTTGTCCCACTGGTCGTTGTACCACTGGTTGTAGTTGTGCCACTGGTCGTAGTACCACTGGTTGTGGTTGTGCCACTGGTTGTTGTGCCACTAGTTGTAGTCGTGCCACTTGTCGTTGTACCACTGGTTGTAGTTGTGGCACTTGTTGTTGTTCCACTACTTGTAGTTGCACCACTGGTTGTTGTACCACTAGTTGTAGTTGTGCCACTGGTTGTTGTACCACTAGTTGTGGTTGTGCCACTGGTTGTTGTACCACTAGTTGTAGTTGTGCCACTGGTTGTTGTACCACTAGTTGTAGTTGTGCCACTGGTTGTTGTACCACTAGTTGTAGTTATGCCACTGGTTGTTGTACCACTTGTTGTTGTACCGCTTGTTGTTGTACCGCTGGTTGGAGTTGTGCCACTGGTCGTAGTACCACTAGTTGTGGTTGTGCCACTGATTGTTGTACCACTAGTTGTAGCTGTACCACTGGTTGTTGTACCACTAGTGGTAGTTGTTCCACTGGTTGTACCACTAGTTGTAGTTGTTCCCCTAGTTGTTGTACCAGTAGTTGTTGTTGTGCCACTGGTTGTTGTACCTCTGGTTGTTGTACCACTAGTCGTAGTTGTACCACTGGTTGTTGTACCACTAGTTGTGGTTGTGCCACTGGTTGTTGTACCACTAGTTGTACTTGTGCCACTTGTTGTTGTTCCACTGGTTGTAGTTGTGCCACTGGTTGTTGTACCACTAGTTGTAGTTGTGCCACTGGTTGTTGTACCACTAGTTATAGTTGTGCCACTGGTTGTTGTACCACTAGTTGTAGTTGTGCCACTGGTTGTTGTACCACTTGTTGTTGTACCACTCGTTGTTGTACCACTGGTTGTAGTTGTGCCACTGGTCGTTGTACCACTAGTTGTAGTTGTGCCACTGGTCGTTGTACCACTAGTTGTAGTTGTGCCACTTGTTGTTGTTCCACTGGTTGTAGTTGTGCCACTGGTTGTTGTACCACTAGTTGTAGTTGTGCCACTAGTTGTAGTTGTGCCACTGGCTGTTGTACCTAAAATTTGCACGGTTATCAATTGGGGATATATTTGTGAATACTCTTCCTTCTGTCCTCATGAATGCCATTCTTGAAAGAGGGCATTCGTTTGTTGCCAAACTGTTCCAGCATCATAGTAGATACATTCAATCCTTATACTGTATACTGGGCAACCATAACACTTATTAATAGCACCTTCTCAAAAGACCGAACAGAATTTGTTTATCTTCAAGAACACATCGCTTCTTCCCCCTATAAAACATCCGACCATGGAAACAAATAACCCAAAAAGGGAAAAGATCAGAGAATGTACCTGGGAAAAACATCATGTAACCAACAAATAGAATCCCATCACTTATACAACCTAAAACTTCTTGTACCTGAGGATGTTGTTCCGCTTGTCGTCGTGCCACTGGTTGTTGTACCACTGGCTGTTGTGCCACTGGTTGTTGTACCACTGGTTGTAGTTGTGCCACTGGTTGTTGTACCACTAGTTGTTGTTCCACTAGTTGTTGTACCACTGGTTGTTGTACCACTAGTTGTAGTTGTGCCACTGATCGTTGTACCACTGGTTGTTGTTGTACCACTAGTTGTTGTACCACTGGTTGTAGTTGTGCCGACGGTCGTTGTACCACTAGTTGTAGTTGTGCCACTAGTTGTTGTACCACTAGTTGTAGTTGTTCCGCTGGTTGTTGTACCACTAGTTGTTGTACCACTAGTTGTTGTACCACTAGTTGTAGTTGTGCCACTGGTCTTTGTACCACTAGTTGTAGTTGTGCCACTGGTTGTTGTACCACTCGTTGTTGTACCACTGGTTGTAGTTGTGCCACTGGTTGTTGTACCACTAGTTGTAGTTGTGCCACTGGTTGTTGTACCACTAGTTGTAGTTGTGCCGCTGGTTGTTGTACCACTAGTTGTTGTACCACTAGTTGTAGTTGTACCACTGGTCGTTGTACCACTAGTTGTAGTTGTGCCACTGGTTGTTGTACCACTAGTTGTTGTACCACTAGTTGTAGTTGTTCCGCTGGTTGTTGTACCACTAGTTGTAGTTGTGCCACTGGTTGTTGTACCACTAGTTGTAGTTGTTCCGCTGGTTGTTGTACCACTAGTTGTAGTTGTGCCACTGGTTGTTGTACCACTGGTTGTTGTACCACTAGTTGTAGTTGTGCCACTGGTTGTTGTACCACTGGTTGTAGTTGTTCCACTGGTTGTTGTACCACTAGTTGTAGTTTTTCCACTAGTTGTTGTTCCTAAAATGCGCAACCTTATTAGTTGATGATTATTATTATTCTCTTGCTGCTGTTCTTTCAAGTAAGGCGAGCTTTCTGACAATCACGGAAAGTGTGGAGTTGGTCTTTTTTGAGCTACCTGCTAAAGCGTATAATGCATGTTTTGCACACTTTATTGTGTATCTATGGGAACCATACTTTTCAATTTGTCCATTCTGAACGGACACTGCAGTGTAAGCCATCCTACTCTCCATCCAAAAGCCAACCAACCCCGTTCCTCCTTCTCCCCATCACCTCGCTTCCTACTAAATGCAAGCTAATGAAATTGCAAAACATTGGATTTCTTCTTAATAGTTTCATTTTATTTCAACATTACCTGATGTAGTTCCGGTTGCTGAAAGCAAGAATAAATATGCAATAAGCACAATGAATGAGAAAAACAAGACGTCATTTGAACACCGTTCAACCAATGATGCATTGTAAGCTTATATTACCGATAGAGTTTATCTGTGGACACAATATGTAAAATGATAAATCGGTTATTCATTTCATTGAAACTCTATGCAGTTATTGGTGAAAGGAAATAGTTTGATGGATACAGTAGTCACCTTCATTCAAAATACAATTAAAACAGTGACAGATGCCAATATTTTATAACTGTTTTACACTGCACACTGTTTCTTGTTGTATTATTTTAGAATAGACGGAGACTTATCTATATGTGAACAATAAAGCCTAATACCTTCATTGCATCAACGAATTCTGATAGGCAGCTAAGTGCACAATCTTTCGCACGTCACAAAACCTTGTGTTATATTAGTAGAAGAGAAAACTTACTTTCTTCCTCACAAACACCCACAGTGTCCTCTATGTTGTCGATCACACCGTTGAAGGTAACAACGTAGCCTTTAATCAGCTTGTTAATGGTCACGGAATTCTGAAAAGATGTGATATATGATCATTTCAAACAAACCAATCATACAATTATTACAATGAAACAATATGAAGCTGTAGCTGTAACTACCTCAGACATAACACTTTGGCTGTCACATTCCTGTGGCGAATTCAAAACCAGAAAAAGCTATAAATACAACGATAATCCATAAAGGAGAGACACTTTTCAGAAGTCGGCATGATGTCATCAATTGCTTTCCGACTAACTAATCTCACTAACAACTGTGCACAGCTTTTAAGTATAGCGGATAGGTCGAACGACGGATATTGCTGCTTTCTGCAATAGTTGCAGAAATGTGGTATGCTTCTACGATACTTACTTCAACAAGCTCGGCAAAATATTTCAACGAAGTTGCCTGCTGGAAGTTTCCTTGCACCTTTATCCCAGGGACTACGTCTTCTTTATTGAAGAAAGCACATACGACGGTTTCCTTGCTAAATGCGTTTTCTCCCAATTCTTTTGCAATGGGCGTGATTAGTTTATTTGTGCCCACTGAAAATGAAGATCATAAAATGTATTTTATCTGTGTACCTTAAGGTAATTCATAATGCACAATAAAGTGCAGCGGGTATTTATACCGCGTGTGTACTGATATCGCATCAGCAAATTATAAAGATATGCCATTCCAATATTTCCCCAAACACAAAGGACATTAGTATTTCGAAGGTAGGAGGCTAATGTTTCCCCGTTTTCACTACTTTTGTTCTTGTTTAGATATAGTAAAAATAATTGTATTTGGTATGTTGTATTACAGTCTCAGTCTCGTGAAGAAAACATTAAATATGTTTAAATTCTCAGTTAGGAATATATGTAAAATGTTACCTTGAGTGAATGTTAGGCCTTTTGCTTCCTCGAGTGACAGAACCGTCACAAGGATTGTCTGTTTATCTTTGGTGGTATCCTCAAACGTCAACTTTCTACTGACACCAGGATCACGCTTAAAGGTAAGGGTGACAGAGTCGTGTTTTGTGGAGTAAGTGATGGAACATAAAACGGAGTAATACAATCAAAAGGAGAACATATATGTGTATGTTTGCTTTTAACGCCCCACTGCGTTATTTTCAGTTTAAAAGACTGTTTTGTGCAATAGCACAGGTATAATGATGACAAGCAAGGAAGAGCATGTTTGCGTTGAGCATCTGGCTGAGTCTGACGGTATATTCACAGTCTATGTAGTTTTTTACGTCATTGGGGCTACGGTGTCAATACGATAGGAGATGTAAGGAAGAGATACAAGAAAGGGCCAATTAATACAAAAAATGAACAAGCTTGGCTTCGTGATACTTTTACGTAGGTGTATATTTTTAGCCGTTAAGTTTGATACTTACCGTCGATGTAATAACTTCAAAGAAGTTGGGTACTGTGCCTGGTGGTGCTCTTGTGTAGTACCTATCCACAAAGGCTGGAGGGCTATATATCGCTTCCAGAACCGTCTTGTTTCCGACGACAAACTTCTGCACCTCGAACGGAGCGTTGTCACTCGTGCCATTCATATTAAATTCCTTGCACCTTTCTACTGTGATGACATAGGTAAAATAGTTGCATGTGATATTCTGTCTCAATGGTGTGTTGTTTTTATTTGTTTATTAGTATAGCATGTACATGTCATGAAAGAAAACCTACGAAACTAAAAAGGCAGTCTGTCATCCAAATACACCCAAAACTAAAAGTGGTGATCCTAGCACTGCAGGCTGGTTAGGCTTATCTAGACAAGGTCCTTTCTTGGTCGTATCATGGATTGGCTTCTGAGTTCAAAACGCAAGCATAGCGTAGACGTTAATAAAAGGACCGAGCCATACCACCATGTCGCTTCAGATACTGTGTTTGTGCCAACGCTTGGCATCCACTGATTAGGTGTTGGACAGTCTCGTTAAATTCCATGATTACATTTTATATTTACATTTTGACGCAAAATCACACATTGGCGGTTACACGTGGGAAGTGACTGACCACTTTTCTGGACAGCTATTAAAGCTCATCATCAGCTCAGGTACCCTTTTCCCTCTACACGTAGCCAAGAATGGGACTTCTCTGAGATGCGCTGCCTTAGCAAACCCACCCAAAACTTTCCGTGGAATATATAGCGCCAACTCTGCAGATCCTGCATTCAGAGTTTTAGAGGTGGAGAACGGAGCACTCTCCTGATCTGCTAAAGAGATCAGGAGGTACCAAACCAAGGTCACCGAGAGCAATGGGGAGTTGCACGACAATGTCTGCATATTTCGCATGCTATTCCAGAAGCTACCAGTCACCATTCAATGACGTTTTCTGCCAGGAAAAGTCTGTATTCATGTTTTAAACCATTGTTTTCCACGACGCCCAAGGGAGGGTCGTAATGGACCTCATCAAAGTCACAGGTGGCAAAGGCAGTAATTTTCAATGCCAAGGAAGGAAATAAAATGAACAGTCTCAGCAACTTCTTTACAAAATCACCATTTCTTGTAAGTAATTTCGTTCAGAATCACATTGTGGCGATTGCGACCGGAACGTGACTGATCGTGGGCAGCAAAATGAATGCCTCTCTTTCACTTTTAAGACCAGCCGACTTCATCCAGGCAAAGAAATTGGTTGGATTGCTGTTCTGTTGCACACACTGCATGTACACATGATGCAGTGGTCTCTCAGAAAGCTTCCCCACAAATGACCCACACTGGTCAGACTTCACCTGGCTAAATTTCGTCCAGCCGTGCATCTCGAGATTCTGTCTAACAACTTTGGCGCACTTAAAATGGCTGTGGAATTCCTTGCCTTCATTCTGATTCTTGACAAGCATCACCAGAGGATCATCCGATAAATAGACATGTACAAAAGTACAAATTAAATTCTATCATCAAGAGCCTCCACATTTATCAAACCACTACCACCCCATTTTATTGCAATACATAAACGATTACCAGAAACCGAAGGTGTTGGGTTCAGGCGGTAAAGACTCTGGATATGTGACATGTCCAATCAACTGCTCCAAAAAGAGTAAGAAAGGACTGGCTCAGCAAATATATTTGTGGCGTTGACCTTATTTTGAGAACGAAGTTCCGAGCTCCAGATGTATACTTACACCCACCCACACACACATCCCCGACCCCCAACCACCCTTTGAGCTTTCAACTTCATCTTTTATGCTATGGTATTTCACCTGATATCGGTTCGGGCATGGTAGGCTCACCTTTTCGTACCCGTATGGTCACTCTTTGCTGACAAGATTTTGTAGCTCAAATGAGAGCCAAATAATTACTTCTACAATCTGCTTATTTACTCTTTGCAGACCATAAGCTTAATACTTATAATACTTAATACTTATAATGCAAATTGATCACTAATAAGAAAACTTACCTGTTGTTCCACTTGTGGTTGTTGTTCCGGATGTAGTAGTAGTACCACTTGTTGTGGTTGTTCCACTAGTTGTTGTGGTGCCACTAGTGGTTGTTGTACCGCTGGTAGTAGTTGTTCCACTAGTTGTTGTGGTGCCACTAGTTGTCGTTCCAGATGTAGTTGTTCCACTTGTTGTTGTACCTGTTCACACACAAAAAATAAAACATGACACACATCTCTCATAAACCGATAGCTTCAAAGGAGTATATAAAAATCACCATAAAAAGAACTGGAAAGTATGGTCAGTTTTATAATGACTATATTTTCTGTTGTCCCAGATGTTGTTGTACTTCATGTATAGTTTTTCACATTCGAGCGTTAACATGGAATACAATTATCTAATCATATTACTAGCCTACACAAACAGAGTCTGCTAACCTGAAAAAGGAGTAGTGTCTAGAGTACACTATATCGCTGAATGAATGAATATATTTTAGCATGGCCTAGTGTATTCAATTATGTCAGATGTTGCTGTTGATGTGTGTGTGTGTGTGTGTGTGTGTGTGTGTGTGTGTGTGTGTGTGTGTGTGTGTGTGTGTGTGTGTGTTTGTGTGTGTGTGTGTGTGTGTGGGGGCGGTTTGGTTCTCCCGTGAATACCTTGATTGATTTGAAACGTGTCTTTGTTATGTTTCACTTATGATCGACAACTTTATGTGAAGGGCGTCTGATGCTCACAACTATCTGAATTACATATGCCCTTCCTGTGTCTGTATTTTATCGAAATAAGATAAGACTTTAACCAGTCATCGACTGACTCTTTTTTGAGTTTCATCATACAACGTAACAGACTTTTTAGCCCTGAATAACAAACAAACGAACCATAACGCCAATTTAGGGTCTAAGTGTACACTCAATGGCATGTCACTCGATGTTTCTGATGAAATTTGAAATGTAATCCATCTGAGTGACTTCTTTTGAGCACCTCGAATTAATGCTCTTCACAAAAAAGGATTCGCTTCAATCAGATTGATGCTTCCACTCGGTCGTAGAAACATAAATTTATCAATTACAGGTATCCTCAAACACAAGGTACATATGTACATCTTACCTGTTGTTTCGTGCTGGCATATGACAATTTCAGTTACACTAGCAGTTGTTGGCAGAATAATGACTGATACTGGACCATTGACGGGAACCTAAAAATTAAAAAAAGCAACTTACAGCTTTCATCTAGACAGTGTATGCATCAACATGAACAATGTAAAGAAAAGTAAAATAAATGAAAACTATAGACACAACGGCCAATGAATATAAGTGGATATATATCCACTCCGATACATATGTATATATATGTATATTTATAAATATATATATATATATAAATATACATACATGCACGTGTGTGTGTCCATGTGTGTGTGTCTCGCTCTCTCTCTCTCTCTCTCTCTCTGCATGTGTGTGTGTGTGTCTCTGTGTGTGTGTCTGTGTCTGTGCGACTTGATCAAATACTTACTTCATAAAGAGAAGAATCACTTGGGTCGACAGTGCCCACAATCTTTTGGAAGACTTCAGGTTTGTCTTTTCCAGCTGGAGTGGTTACTGTCACTGGATTTGTACTTGGTGTAACTGGCACAGTAGTGAGATACACGTTTTTAATGGTGCCTGGGGTACTGCTAGAGGTATCAACTGGTGTCCCATTGACTGTGTAGCCATCAGGTATCTCTTTAGTCACCAAGATAATCTCATCAGTCGAAGATTTGACAGGGAACTCAGTCACCTAAAGAGTTCAAACAAATATTTATTACCTTCACTTGAACATCGTTTCTTCAGTACAATCAAATGGTAAGGAACAAATCTTCATTGTGGTTATATTTTCTTCAGTTGAGTATTTGCATACATACAATTTAAACTGCTCATCACTGTAGGATATTCAATATCATTCATTCCATGAGTTTTTATTCATATCGAAAAATGTTTTGCACGTTGATTATTCATTCAGCACAGATTTTCTTTAGACATACCTGAGGGTTGGTGGTTTCCTCAGAGGGCACAGAAGTGAAGATCGTTTCCGATGTGACCTTTACTGAGTCAACAAAGGGTGTCTCATCCAAAGGTATTTCCGACAGAGGGTCGCCGGCTTCATTTCCGACTGCGGATGGTGTTGGTGGTGGTGATGGGTTCTCACTTGTGTTCATCAGATCAAGCTTGTCACATGGAGTCGTTCCTGTAATGATGTCATATAACAAGGGTCATAACTTCTTCTAGTAGTATTGGTTAAAGCAGGTTGTAGGTCTTCATTTTATAAAGAAAAAGCCAAATCTAAGTACATCGAGATATGACAAGTACATATACATAACAACATAACAGCGATATAGCAACAGTGCATATTTGAGCTGAGAATAGAGGTATATTTGTTTTTAGCCATTAACAAAGAGAAACCGAGGCAAAAATGTCGAGATCAATAAGCATTGTAGTACAAAGATATTGTAAATTGCACAAAATAAACATTCTATTATTGAGCCAAAACATATACCAGCGATGTGATTTCTTTAACCCGTTGTGGATGTGTTTGTGCCGGATGTGGTTGTACCAGATGTGGTTGTTCCAGATGTGGTTGTTGCAGATCACTAATAAGAAAACTTACCTGTTGTTCCACTTGTGGTTGTTGTTCCGGATGTAGTAGTAGTACCACTTGTTGTGGTTGTTCCACTAGTTGTTGTGGTGCCACTACTGGTTGTTGTACCGCTGGTAGTAGTTGTTCCACTAGTTGTTGTGGTGCCACTAGTTGTCGTTCCAGATGTTGTTGTTCCACTAGTTGTTGTTCCAGAGGTAGTTGTTCCACTCGTTGTTGTACCTGTTTACACACAAAAAAATAAAACATGACACACACGTGCCCTGAAGAAACCGATAGCTTCAAAGGAATATAAAATCACCATAAAAAGAACGGGAAAGTATGGTCAGTTTTATAATGACTATATTTTCTGTTGTCCCAGATGTTATTGTACTTCATGTATAGTTTTTCACATTCGAGCGTTAACATGGAATACAAATATCTAACCATATTACTAGCCTACACAAACAGAGTCTGCTAACCTGAAAAGGAGTAGTGTCTAGAGTACATTATATCGCTGAATGAATGAATATATTTTAGCATGGCCTAGTGTACTGAATTATGTCAGATGTTGCTGTTGATGTGTGTGGGTGTGGGTCCACATCAGAAGCAGATTGCTCCCGTGAATACCTTTAAATGATTTGAAACGTGTCTTTGTTAATGTTTCACTTATGATCGACAACTTTATGTGAAGGGCGTCTGATACTCACAACTATCTGAATTACATGTGCCCTTCCTGTGTCTGTATTTTCTCAAAATAAGATAAGACTTTAACCAATCGTCGACTGACACTTTTTGAGTTTCATCATATAACGTAACATACTTTTTAGTCCTGAATAACAAACAAACGAACCATAACGCCAAGTTAGTGTCCAAGTGTACACTCAATGGCATGTCACTTAATGTTTCTGAAGAAATTTGAAATGTAATCCATCTGAGTGACTTCTTTTGAGCACCTCGAATTAATGCCTCTCACAAAAAAGGATTCGCTTCAATCAGATTGATGCTTCCACTCGGTCGTAGAAACATAAATTTATCAATTACAGGTATCCTCAAACACTAGGTACATATGTACATCTTACCTGTTGTTTCGTGCTGGCATATGACAATTTCAGTTACACTAGCAGTTGCTGGCACAAGAATGGCTGATACTGGACCATTGACGGGAACCTAAAAATTAAAAAAAACAACTTACAGCTTTCATCAAGACAGTGTATGCATCAACATGAACAATGTAAAGAAAAGTGAAATAAATGAAAACGATAGACACAACGGCCAAGGAATATAAGTGGATATATATCCACTTCCATACATACATATATATATATATATATATATATACATACAGGCACGTGTGTGTGTCTATGTGTGTGTGTGGGTGTGGTCTTTCTCTCTCTCTCTCTGTGCATGTGTGTGTGTGTCTGTGTCTGTGCGACTTGATCAAATACTTACTTCATAAAGAGAAGAATCACTTGGGTCGACAGTGCCCACAATCTTTTGGAAGACTTCAGGTTTGTCTTTTCCAGCTGGAGTGGTTACTGTCACTGGATTTGTACTTGGTGTAACTGGCACAGTAGTGAGATACACGTTTTAATGGTGCCTGGGGTACTGCTAGAGGTATCAACTGGTGTCCCATTGACTGTGTAGCCATCAGGTATCTCTTTAGTCACCAAGATAATCTCATCAGTCGAAGATTTGACAGGGAACTCAGTCACCTAAAGAGTTCAAACAAATATTTATTACCTTCACTTGAACATCGTTTCTTCAGTACAATCAAATGGTAAGGAACAAATCTTCATTGTGGTTATATTTTCTTCAGTTGAGTATTTGCATACATACAATTTAAACTGCTCATCACTGTAGGATATTCAATATCATTCATTCCATGAGTTTTTATTCATATCGAAAAAATGTTTTGCACGTTGATTATTCATTCAGCACAGATTTTCTTTAGACATACCTGAGGGTTGGTGGTTTCCCTCAGAGGGCACAGAAGTGAAGATCGTTTCCGATGTGACCTTTACTGAGTCAACAAAGGGTGTCTCATCCAAAGGTATTTCCGACAGAGGGTCGCCGGCTTCATTTCCGACTGCGGATGGTGTTGGTGGTGGTGATGGGTTCTCACTTGTGTTCATCAGATCAAGCTTGTCACATGGAGTCGTTCCTGTAATGATGTCATATAACAAGGGTCATAACTTCTTCTAGTAGTATTGGTTAAGCAGGTTGTAGGTCTTCATTTTATAAAGAAAAACAGCAAAACTAACTACTTACTACAGCTCACCGATATGACAAGTATGTACATAGAATGTATGTCAACAGAGCACATATCTGAATTGAGAATATAATCATATTTGTTTTAGCAATTAACAAAGGGAAACTGAGGCAAAAAAGTGCTCACTAAGTATTAAAAGTATACAAATATTGTAAATTGACATACAATAAATATTTTATTATTGAACCATAACATATACTAGTGACATGATTTCCTTTACCCGTTGTGGATGTGGTTGTACCGGATGTGGTTGTACCAGATGTGGTTGTACCGGATGTGGTAGTGCCGGATGTTGTTGTACCGGATGTGGTTGTTGTTGCACTGGTTGTTGTTGTTCCACCTTGTAGTCGTTCCTAATGGAAACAATAGTATTATATAGACCTTTAACAGATTCTGTATTTTATCAACAAAGGATAGTAAATTTAACAATCATCGTCATCTGACACTTTCTTGAGTTTCATCAAACAACGTAACAGCCTTCTTAGCCTTGAATAACAAACAAAAGAACCATAACGCCAGGTTAGTGTCCAAGTGTACACTCAAGGCATGTCACTCGATGTTTCTGAAGAAATTTGAAATGTAATCCTTCTGAGTGACTCCCCTTTTTGAGCACCTCGAATTAATGCCTCACAAAAAAAGATTTGCTTCAATCAGATTGTTGCTTCCCACTCGGTCGTAGAAACATAAATTTATGAATTACAGGTATCCTCAAACACAAGGTACATATGTACATCTTACCTGTTGTTTCGTGCTGGCATATGACAATTTCAGTTACACTAGCAGTTGCTGGCACAAGAATGGCTGATACTGGACCATTGACGGGAACCTAAAAATTAAAAACAGCAGCTTACAGCTTTCATCTAGACAGTGTATGCATAAACATGGACAATGCAAAGAAAAGTGAAATAAATGAAAACGATAGACACAACGGCCAAGGAATATAAATGGATTTATATCCACTTCCTTACATAGAGAGAGATATATATACACATACAGTCACGTGTGTATATGTGTGTGTGTCTGTGTTTGCCTGTGTCTGTGTCTGTGCGACTTGATCAAATACTTACTTCATAAAGAGAAGAATCACTTGGGTCGACAGTGCCCACAATCTTTTGGAAGACTTCAGGTTTGTCTTTTCCAGCTGGAGTGGTTACTGTCACTGGATTTGTACTTGGTGTAACTGGCACAGTAGTGAGATACACGTTTTTAACGGTGCCTGGGGTACTGCTAGAGGTATCAACTGGTGTCCCATTGACTGTATAGCCATCAGGTATCTCTTTAGTCACCAAGATAATCTCATCAGTCGAAGATTTGACAGGGAACTCAGTCACCTAAAGAGTTCAAACAAATATTTATTACCTTCACTTGAACATCGTTTCTTCAGTACAATCAACTGGTAAGGAACAAATCTTCATTGTGGTTATACTTTCTTCAGTTGAGTATTTGCATACATACAATTTAAACTGCTCATCACTGTAGGATATTCAATATCATTCATTCCATGAGTTTTTATTCATATCGAAAATGTTTTGCACGTTGATTATTCATTCAGCACAGATTTTCTTTAGACATACCTGAGGTTGGTGGTTTCCTCAGAGGGCACAGAAGTGAAGATCGTTTCCGATGTGACCTTTTACTGAGTCAACAAAGGGTGTCTCATCCAAAGGTATTTCCGACAGAGGGTCGCCGGCTTCATTTCCGACTGCGGATGGTGTTGGTGGTGGTGATGGGTTCTCACTTGTGTTCATCAGATCAAGCTTGTCACATGGAGTCGTTCCTGTAATGATGTCATATAACAAGGGTCATAACTTCTTCTAGTAGTATTGGTTAAGCAGGTTGTAGGTCTTCATTTTATAAAGAAAAACAGCAAAAACTACTTACTACAGCTCACCGGGATATGACAAGTATGTACATAGAATGTATGTCAACAGAGCACATTCGAATTGGAGAATATAATCATATTTGTTTTAGCAATTAACAAAGGGAAACTGAGGCAAAAGTGCTCACTAAGTATTAAAAGTATACAACATTGTAAATTGACATACAATAAACATTTTATTATTGAACCATAACACATACTAGTGACATGATTTCCCCAACCCGTTGTGGATGTGGTTGTACCGGATGTGGTTGTACCAGATGTGGTTGTACCGGGATGTGGTAGTGCCGGATGTTGTTGTACGGATGTGGTTGTTGTTGCACTGGTTGTTGTTGTTCCACTTGTAGTCGTTCCTAATGGAAACAATAGTATTATATAGACCTTAACAGATTCTGTATTTTATCAACAAAGGATAGTAAATTTAACAATCATCGTCATCTGACACTTTCTTTGAGTTTCATCAAACAACGTAACAGCCTTCTTAGCCTTGAATAACAAACAAAAGAACCATAACGCCAGGTTAGTGTCCAAGTGTACACTCAAGGCATGTCACTCGATGTTTCTGAAGAAATTTGAAATGTAATCCTTCTGAGTGACTTCTTTGAGCACCTCGAATTAATGCCTCTCACAAAAAAAGATTTGCTTCAATCAGATTGTTGCTTCCACTCGGTCGTAGAAACATAAATTTATGAATTACAGGTATCCTCAAACACAAGGTACATATGTACATCTTACCTGTTGTTTCGTGCTGGCATATGACAATTTCAGTTACACTAGCAGTTGCTGGCACAAGAATGGCTGATACTGGACCATTGACGGGAACCTAAAAATTAAAAACAGCAACTTACAGCTTTCATCTAGACAGTGTATGCATAAACATGGACAATGCAAAGAAAAGTGAAATAAATGAAAACGATAGACACAACGGCCAAGGAATATAAATGGATTTATATCCACTTCCTTACATAGAGAGAGATATATATACACATACAGTCACGTGTGTATATGTGTGTGTGTCTGTGTGTGCCTGTGTCTGTGTCTGTGCGACTTGATCAAATACTTACTTCATAAAGAGAAGAATCACTTGGGTCGACAGTGCCCACAATCTTTTGGAAGACTTCAGGTTTGTCTTTTCCAGCTGGAGTGGTTACTGTCACTGGATTTGTACTTGGTGTAACTGGCACAGTAGTGAGATAAACGTTTTTAATGGTGCCTGGGGTACTGCTAGAGGTATCAACTGGTGTCCCATTGACTGTGTAGCCATCAGGTATCTCTTTTAGTCACCAAGATAATCTCATCAGTCGAAGATTTGATAGGGAACCCAGTCACCTAAAGAGTTCAAACAAATATTTATTACCTTCACTTGAACATCGTTTCTTCCAGTACAATCAACTGGTAAGGGAACAAATCTTCATTGTGGTTATACTTTCTTCAGTTGAGTATTTGCATACATACAATTTAAACTGCTCATCACTGTAGGATATTCAATATCATTCATTCCATGAGTTTTTATTCATATCGAAAATGTTTTGCACGTTGATTATTCATTCAGCACAGATTTTCTTTAGACATACCTGAGGGTTGGTGGTTTCCTCAGAGGGCACAGAAGTGAAGATCGTTTCTGATGTGACCTTTACTGAGTCAACAAAGGGTGTCTCATCCAAAGGTATTTCCGACAGAGGGTCGCCGGCTTCATTTCCGATTGCGGATGGTGTTGGTGGTGGTGATGGGTTCTCACTTGTGTTCATCAGATCGCTTGTCACATGGAGTCGTTCCTGTAATGATGTCATATAACAAGGGTCATAACTTCTTCTAGTAGTATTGGTTAAGCAGGTTGTAGGTCTTCATTTTATAAAGAAAACAGCAAAACTACTTACTACAGCTCACCGGGATATGACAAGTATGTACATAGAATTTATGTCAACAGAGCACATTCGAATTGAGAATATAATCATATTTGTTTTAGCAATTAACAAAGGGAAACTGAGGCAAAAGTGCTCACTAAGTATTAAATAGTATACAAATATTGTACATTGACATACAATAAACATTTTATTATTGAACCATAACATATACTAGTGACATGATTTCTTTACCCGTTGTGGATGTGGTTGTACCGGATGTGGTTGTACCTCGATGTGGTTGTACCGGATGTGGTTGTTCCCGGATGTGGTTGTGGCTTGTTTCTGAAATAAACATTTATCACGTTATATGTAGACATTCGTAATATGTATTTACAGTACATGAGACATAACAGTTTCACAGTTTCTCATAAAAGAAAAGAAAGATCTTTTTGTCTTCAACATTACTGTCACAGCAGAGAGGAGGTTAGGTTGGGGACTGGCTGTATGTGTATGTTGGTGGTGGCAGGAGGGGTTGGGGAAGGGAAGCTGAACGGTCGAGATATCAGGGAATGTCGAAGAATCAATAGTCAGCTTTAGGAGTAGACGTCAGACTCAAAATGAAACAAACATAACATTTAGGCTCATTGTTTACTTTTTTTCTGGTCTTTGCAGTTGCAAACTAGTAAATATCCAGTTTCTATTCAAAATCCAGTGTCTTCCAAACCACAATTATAATTGGTCGGTCCCTTAATTCACAAGACAATCCTCCTTAGATACGAACCCCAGCGCAGCCATGCCTGGTGGGAAAGCTAGACCAAAAGCTAGATCAAACATACCTGTTTAACGAGCTTCCTTTGTAAATGTTCCGTAAAAATATGTCTAAATGCATAGCAGGTTTGTTTGCCATTAGATCTATTGATCTGTGATAGGGTTTATGAGTTATTGATATAATAAGCCCTCTTGATACTTTTCATTGTTAAATATGAAAACTAGTGGCAAATATAAGTTTTACCTGGTGCCTTCATAACATCCTTCAGGTTCAATGTTCTTTATATTGACCGTAGTAACTCCTGCTTTCGGCGTTATCTTCACTTGAAGCGTTTTTGATGATACGAGTTCAAGTCCGTCCAGTATACTCAAAACGGCTTTGTCTCCTTTGGAACGGGACATCCTGAAACCGAAATTATGTGGACGTGGATAATTAAACTCCTTTCATTACTACGATTAAGTTGAAGCACAATCTCAAATATGCTGGTATATTTTCTTAGTATCATAATCCCTATTTATGCTTGCTACCATGCTGAATAAAGCATATCTGCAATATCCTTTTCCTGTACGCTCAAAGGATAGATTTAGGTAAACACATGTTCATGTATGTCTGTGTGTTTGCTTGTCCGTGTAGTAGTTCCTGGAAATAGTGGTTGTAGTAGCAGTAGTAGTAGTAGCAGTAGTAGTAGTAGTAGTGGCAAGTGGCAGTAGTAGTAGCAGTAGTAGTAGTAGTAGTGGTAGTAGTAGTAGTAGTAGTAGTAGTAGTAGTAGTAGTAGTAGAAGTAGTACCAGAGGAAATGGTAGTAATGAGGTATAGAAGAGGAGTAGATGATGTTTGAGGATGATGAAGTAGTAGTTATAGCAGCAGCAGCAGTAGTGGTAGTACAGGAGCACTACCATATACCAACCTTGATTATTTCGGTTGATCCATCATCATTCGACACTCTTGCAACGCGGCCTTTTCCATGTCATCACCGGTTATTACCAATGAGAAAAGTTCAGCATTTGTCCCTGTTTTGTGTTGATTATGATGGTCAGCAGAACGTCGCCAGTATCACGAGGACTGATTTGGAATGCAACTCCTGACTGCGGTAAGTCGTTAGCGCTCACGGAAATGTCATCCACGGGCACGTTCTTCTTTTCACAAACTTTGAAAGAAAACGCGAGACTTTGTAGCTAACTGGCATATTTCTGGAATAACACTAAATAATAAACAAGAAACAACAAAAAGGTAGACATATTACTGTTCAACAAATATTCACACCGCAAGATATTATATTAGTCACTAGTCGACATGGCAGTATCAAGGTGAGTAAATTTCAACATCCGAGTTTTAGCAAGTTTGGTCATAGTATCAAGATACACAGACAAACAGCGAGAGAGAAGTATCAACGCCCTTACATATGTGCCTTTTATTTCATGTTTCAATGCCCATGCAAACTTTATAAACATTATTATTTACAGTTCCGTTTTTTATGGCGTTAATATTTAAGAAGATCCAGATCTTCAGCACAAAGTCTCTGACTCACCCGCTGTTGTAGATGATGTAGTTCCTGGAAGGTAATTCGAGACAGTTAAAGGATGACACTAAACCGCCACAATACATGACGCCTACACATATTGATATGGACAATTTCATTTGTCAACTTACAAGGGCTTCATATATCATCAATTCATCTATTCACTTCGGAATCATCACATGTGATTGTGGGGGCGGTGGGGTAGCCTTAGTGGTTAAAGCGTTGGCTCGTCACGTCGAAGACCCGGTTCGAATCCCCACATGGGTACAATGTGTGAAGCCCATTTCTGGTGTTCCCCGCCGTGATGTTGCTGGAATATTTATTTTTTTTTAAATTTTATTGTTTTATAGATGTTTTACAGTTGCTGGAATATTGCTAAAAGCGGCGTAAAAACCCAACTCAGTCAGTCATTCTTGGCCTCAGTCATATGTGATTGACAGTGAGACCTCCCTGAGAACCAATGATTGTTTTCATTTCCGACGATATTCTACCCGATATAGAAATACAGGTTATCCAAAACTTAGAATTTTGTTGTGATATGGCCTTTGAATTAGGATAAATGCTGAATTACCTGGAAGTGGTCGTCGTTTCCACTGCAAAATAAGAAGCTTATAAGTAATAAATTTCAACAAGAACATTTCTGAACCTTAAAGAATTGAACATCAAACCATTACGCATCAATATATATCAATAGCCCTGAGTATATCTACCTTTTTAATGACATTCTATTTGTATATTTTTTTATACCTCGCATGAGTGTCAAAAATAAGTTTGTATTCAAATAACTGACTAGCAAATGACAACATATCTTTTAAGAGTTGGTAAAAAATCATAGGAAATTATCAGAACATTATGTTAATCTTTTTAAAGTTTGGAAAACATATTCCACTCACTTCAAATGAGGAGGGAAAGGGGACGCAAATTTGAATCATTTTAGTTTTACTCATCCGGTTTGGCATATACTCTTCTCTTCGCTGGAAAATGATTAACTGATATTTTCCAAAAAGTGAGGGAATATGATGTAAACAAATTAAAGCTACAATGGAGTAAAGTCATTTCTAGGTGGACGAGTTTTTGTGTTAATCAACTGGCTACGGCTTATTGTAAATACCTGCATAATGTGGCCTCGTTGTGGCTTTGGTAGTCGTTGTTGTGGCTTCCGTTGTTCCGAAAGACCTGTACCCTCTGTTGAAACAAATGTTAAAGACAAGGTTCTTACAAGAAGAGAGCCCTGGACATGAACTTCTACGTTCAAACAATATCCAACCAGACTGTAGTCCGTATACGCCATAGCTGACCTAGGGGACAAATCTGCTAGTTTGTGATTTGGGCGCAGTATAGTTTATTCAATCAAATAAAAAATCAGACGTTTTATAATGGGGATATTGGACCGATGCATAATATGTTATGTTTGTTAAACGTTCGTGTTGCTTGCATTTGGACGATCCTGTGTAGACAGAGGATAGCACTTGTCAAACCCCAACTATATGGCTATCCGACATCAGATCGTTTTAAATACAATTGAGCACTATATGTTTTCTGAGCAGGGCCCCGTTTCACAAAGTTTTCGTAGCCACGACTATCGCAAGTCAATGTTACAGCATAGAGGAACGAATGCTACGAGACAAGTTACGAGATCTTAGGCTTACGAGAGCTTTGAAACGGGGCCAAGGAAAACATTCTGAAGTTATTTAAAATATCCTTTCAACACTGGATGTAGTATCTTACCCGCAGTAGTAGTTGACGTTGATGTTGACGTTGTTCCTGGAATAGTATAAGACATTATGCAATACAATGTAAATTTAAACGTTCTAATTGGTTTTGTATGTCAACAATGCGTACAGTTATTTATGCAGGACATTTCTCTCTAATAAAACGGTCATTTCTACCCGCAATATATGATGTATTTGTAGCACCTCTTAGTTTCCATGTATGGTGTTTAAATGTATTGTTAATACTTGCGGCACAGTACCTGTCGTGGTGCCTGTAATAGAAATAAAACAATGAATTAGTATTCAAGAAAGGAAAATGTCCACAACCACTGTCATCCTCATCAACATCATAAGAAACATGTATATGATGATTATGAGCAGGTTAACACATAACTGTCACATACTCCCTTTATTTTTATCATTATCATTTTCCTTATTAACTTATGTAGTCATCAATACACTATTTTCTAAACTATAGTTTTGTGATACAAATGCAGATAATTGTAATACCGCTGGTTGTAGCACTGGTTGTAGTTCCTGAAGTTGTTCCACTGGTTGTTGCTGACGTTGTAGCACTGGTCGTTGTTCCCGACGTTGTTGCGCTGGTTGTTCCTGAGGTCGTTGTTGCTGAGGAGGTGTTGTTCATTATTTGAAAATTTGACAGTCTCACTTTAATTACATTTCTAACACATCATCAATCTTACGTTTGTTTTCATTCTACGAGGCGTTTGTATATTATGTCGGGTTAACAAAACATGCGGGATATCAGTCGTAAGGCAAAACATGTCATTACCGTATTTTGTTGTTGTACCACTTAGTGAGGATTGTTCCTGACGTTGTCGTACCACACTGGTTGTTGTTCCAGACGTCGTTGTTGTACCACTGGTTGTTGTTCCAGATGTCGTTGTTGTACCAACTGGTTGTTGTTCCAGATGTCGTTGTTGTACCACTGGTTGTTGTTCCAGATGTCGTTGTTGTACCACTGGTTGTTGTTTCAGATGTCGTTGTTGTACCACTGGTTGTTGTTCTAGACATCGTTGTTGTACCACTGGTTGTTGTTCCAGAGGTTGTGGTTGTACCACTGGTTGTTGTTCCAGATGTTGTTGTACCACTGGTTGTTGTTCCAGACGTTGTGGTTGTACCACTGGTCGTTGTTCCAGACGTCGTCGTTTGTGCCACTGGTCGTTGTTCCAGACGTTGTTGTTGTACCACTGGTTGTTGTTCCAGACGTCGCTGTTGTACCACTGGTTGTTGTTCCAGACGTTGTGGGTTGTACCACTGGTCGTTGTTCCAGACGTCGTCGTTGTGCCACTGGTCGTTGTCCAGACGTTGTTTGTTGTACCACTGGTTGTTGTTCCAGACGTTGTGGTTGTACCCACTGGTTGTTGTTCCAGATGTTGTTGTATCACCGGTTGTTGTTCCAGACGTCGTCGTTGTGCCACTTGTCGTTGTTCCAGACGTTGTTGTTGTACCACTGGTTGTTGTTCCGGACGTTGCTGTTTGTACTCCACTGGTTGTTGTTCCAGATGTTGTTATACCACTGGTCGTTGTTCCAGACGTGGTTGTTGTACCACTAGTCGTTGTTCCAGATGTTGTGGTTGTTCCGGATGTTGTTGTCCCACTGGTTGTTGTTCCGGACGTTGTTGTTGTACCCACTGGATTTGTTGTTCCGACGTTGTTGTTGTACCACTAGTCGTTGTTCCAGACGTCTTTGTTTGTACCCACCAGTCGTTGTTCCAGATGCTGTGGTTGTTCCGGATGTTGTTGTCCCACTGGTTGTTGTTCCAGACGTTGTTGTTGTACCACCAGTCGTTGTTCCAGACGTCTTTGTTGTACCACCAGTCGTTGTTCCAGATGTTGTGGTTGTTCCGATGTTGTTGTCCCACTGGTCGTTGTTCCAGATGTTGTTGTTGTACCACCGGTCGTTGTTCCAGATGTTGTGGTTGCAATTCCACTGGATTTGTTGTTCCGGACGTTGTTGTTGTACCACTGGTTGTTGTTCCAGATGTTGTTGTACCACTGGTTGTTGTTCCAGACGTCGTCGTTGTGCCACTCGTCCTTGTTCCAGACGTTGTTGCTGTACCACTCGGTTGTTGTTCCAGACGTTGTTGTTGTACCACTGGTTGTTGTTCCGGACGTTGTTGTTGTACCACCATCGTTGTTCCAGACGTCGTTGTTGTACCACTGGTCGTTGTTCCAGATGTTGTTGTTGTTCCAGATGTTGTTGTCCCACTGGTTGTTGTTCCAGACGTTGTTGTTGTACCACTAGTCGTTGTTCCCGACGTTGTTGTTGTACCACCAGTCGTTGTTCCAGACGTTGTTGTCCCACTGGTCGCTGTTCCAGATGGTGTTGTTGTACCACTGGTCGTTGTTCCAGATGTTGTGGTTGTACCACTGGTTGTTGTTCCAGATGTTGTGGTTGTACCCACTGGTCGTTGTTCCAGATGTTGTTGTACCACTAGTCGTTGTTCCAGACGTTGTTGTCGTACCACTGGTCGTTGTTCCAGACGTCGTTGTTGTACCACTGGTCGTTGTTCCAGATGTTGCTGTACCACTAGTCGTTGTTCCAGACGTTGTTGTCGTACCACTGGTCGTTGTTCCAGACGTCGTTGTTGTACCACTGGTCGTTGTTCCAGACGTTGTTGTTGTACCACTAGTCGTTGTTCCAGACGTGGTTGTTTGTACCACTGGTCGTTGTTCCAGACGTTGTTGTTGTTCCACTTGTCGTTGTTCCAGACGTCGTTGTTGTACCACTGGTCGTTGTTCCAGACGTTGTGGTTGTTCCAGATGTTGTTGTACCCACTGGTTGTTGTTCCAGACGTTGTTGTTGTACCACTCGGTCGTTGTTCCTGACGTTGTTATCGTACCACTGGTCGCCGTTGTACCCACTGGTTGTTGTTCCAGACGCCGTTGTTGTACCACTGGTTGTTGTTCCAGACGTCGTTGTTGTACCACTGGTCGTTGTTCCAGATGTTGTTGTACCACTGGTCGTTGTTCCAGACGTGGGTTGTTGTACCACTGGTCGTTGTTCCAGACGTTGTGGTTGTTCCAGATGTTGTTGTACCCACTGGTTGTTATTCCAGACGTTGTTGTTGTACCCACTGGTCGTTGTTCTGACGTTGTTGTCGTACCACTGGTCGTCGTTGTACCACTGGTTGTTGATCCAGACGTCGTTGTTGTGCCAATGGTTGTTGTTCCAGACGTCGTTGCTGTACCACTGGTCGCGTTGTTCCAGATGCTGCTGTACCACTGGTCGTTGTTCCAGACGTCGCCGTTGTACCACTGGTTGTTGTTCAGACGTTGTTGTTGTACCCACTTGTCGTTGTTCAGACGTCGTTGTTGTACCACTAGTCGTTGTTCCGGACGCTGTGGATTTGTTCCAGATGTTGTTGTGCCACTGGTTGTTGTTCCAGACGTTGTTGTTGTGCCACTGGTCGTTGTTCCTGACGTTGTTGTCGTACCACTGGTCGCCGTTTGTACCGCTGGTTGTTGTTTCAGACGCCGTTGTTTGTACCACTGGTTTGTTCCAGACGCCGTTGTTGTACCACTGGCTGTTGTTCCAGACGTCGTTGTTTGTACTCACTGGTTGTTGTTCCGGACGTTGTTGTTGTACCACTGGTCGTTGTTCCTGACGTTGTTGTCGTACCACTGGTCGTCGTTGTACCACTGGTTGTTGTTCCAGACGTCGTTGTTTGTACCACTGGTTTGTTGTTCCAGACGTCGTTGTTGTTCCGGACGTTGTTGTCTCACCGCTGGTTGTTATTTCGCTGATATTTGTTTTAAATGATGCATTATTTGGCGCTCAACTTTCAACTTCTCTAACTTAACCTTGTTGGACACAAGTCCAACTTTGATAACATGTAATGCCGTAACTCCATTTCCCACTTGCCTGGTTTAGGTATTTTTGACAAAGATTAGTGCCATTTTTCGTGGCACATGTAACCCTATTACAAACTGCAATCTGTGTTTAGAGCGTATGGATAAAAATGTGGGTACTAATAATTGGTGATGGAGATCTTATCTCTGTACTGTTTGCAACATGATACTGATGAAGGATACAGGAAAATAGAATGTTTACCTGTTGTTTCCTCGCCGCAATAACTGATGGAACCAGAGCTTGTTATGGCAGTCTGTAAAGCACTTTCATCTGCTTTAGGCTTAAAAAGTGCCAATATACTTTGGGTCGCTTGGTTGATTGTAATCGGTTTTGAAGCCAATAATACAAAGAGACAAGGGGCTGAGACATGTGAATATCTTGATTTAAATAATATAAGTACTTTGTACAAAATAGGAATATATGCAAAAAGGGTTGACATGTTCCACTAATTATTGACGTTTCTGGTCATGGGAAAATATGATTCATATTGTTCCTGGCGATATTTTGCTTTGATAATAACGGAGACAGCATCACATACGTGTGATAGGCATTCAAGAAAGATAGATGGTCACTTATAGATAGATAAGATAGGGTGTGATTACGGATTCCACAAAGAAGGGAAAATACTGTGATTTGGTTTGTTGTCTGATCAAAGTGGCATAAAACTCATAAAGTCAACTCTCAGTATAGTTCCCTTAGGTTATGTAGATATGTCACTCAATGATCAATACACATAGTTAAGGCAACCCTGAACAAGTATTTCGCCTTTACTCACATCGAAATCACCAAGTGATTTTACAATCTCCCAGACTTATAGAATCTTCGGGATCCTTAATTGTCAGCTGTTTGGATGGATCAGCATTCTTCACAGTAACCAAAGTAATCGTGGGTGTGCTGATTTCAACAGTAAACGCAACAGGTGAACCACCAACTGCAACAGATGAATATCCTTAATATCGTTAATCCCTCTCTGGAGGATTTATATCAATGTTACAATATAATACATCCGTTGCTATTCTTATGTTTCTTAATGTATTGTGTATATTTGCATTCACTCTTGTGATGTAAATATATACATTTTGGTCTAACTCATAATGAACCATACATGAAATTATGTCCAGTCATATTTTTATTGCTTCGGTAAGATAAGTTCCTTTAAAGTCTTTAGAAAAACCATGCTACGGGCTTTACATAACAAATATTGATGCTGGAAGCTAAATAGAAATAATTAATTTTCAATCAATGCACTTGGCACATCCAACTTCATCGGATCGAGGCATCGCCACAGTTTTATGAGAACACCAAGGGGGATGTGAGTATATGATACATCTTCATATATTTTGTATGTCGGTGGAACCTTATTATTAATCATATTTCCATGCATTGATCTAAATTCATTATTACATATTATTTCCTACTACCCGAACTACATCATATTGCATATTACGGCCATGGATCTTTACCTGTCTCTGGTTATTTCAAATGTGCTTAGGTATTCTTACGAACCAACAGAGAAAATTCATCCTTCATTTCCCTCTGTCACATCCAGTGTAGAGGTTTGGATGGGTTCTGAAAAGAGAAGGGTTGTACTAGTATACACGTTGAAACCCCTGTGTGATCTGCAGTAACGATTATTTACTTTTTAAACCGTATTCCATGGTTTAAGTCATCTTGATTTGTTGATGTGGATCGGCTTTGCACTGTTTCCCTGACAACCTGTTAGCGGCGAATAGCTGTCAATATTTACTACATGGTTTAATAGCTTTGGGATTACCATCGATGGGATTAAAGAGGGTCTGTCTAATTTCAACGATTAGGTTGGAGTCGAGTTTTCCAGCTTCCGCCTCGATCTCATTTCATTATGGAGAAGTTGGACCACGGGGAGCAGATGGATTATTGTGTAGTTATTTTACCAAGAGACAGGATGTGACCAGTCACAATGCCAGTATCAGAGGTTGTTTGACACCTTCAACAATGCATCATATATTGTAATTGTTCAGCATTTGTGTGGCCGACATAGCAGATATAGTACAGACAATAAGGTAAAAACATAAGATAGACAAACGCTGCCGACAAGTCCACATATCAGCAAAACAGTTATCACCTTGTATCTCAAAGTTGATTACAACGACCGTGACATTTTACAAAATAGTATTCATAATTTTGTTGAACACGGTGTGAGTAGTATTACATTCGGCATGGCGCGACAGACTAACCTTTCATGGGTCCCTAAACATTTTGTCCACGAGTATAAACTAAAAAACACAAGTTGCACTAAAACAATGGCGATCGATGATTGATCAATGCGACTTAACAGTTGCTGAGGTTTGTACGTACAGTTTTCTCTTGAAGTGTCGAAAACACCTTGGCAGTTCCAGTGAAATCGAGATTCACATCGCCAACTAATCTGTTGGGCCTGGGGCCATCGAGGACCAATGTTGCAGCAGAATCTCCTTGTACATCTACTACGGTGAGACTTTCTATGTTTGCAGGTCCCTGGAAATACGACGATCATATCAATATTTAGCAGCAATTATTTTGTTTTATGGCGTGGCGTTTTTTAAATGTATTATTAAGCTGTTTTGGGAAATGTATTATTAAATAGTGCACCATCAGAACCACCAATACCTGTACACACATGTGATAGAATAAGATGATGGTCAGTTGCACAGTTACAGGCAGCTCGGATAGATTGAATCAGAATATATATGAATAGTTAAGGATTGCTACAATGAAACACATTCCAAACTTACATGTGGATAGAGGCATGAGCATTCAGAGTACAAGAGTGAGTGAGTGAGCGAGCTATCGTCACATCGGCAATATTTTGGCCATATCGTGACGGGACAAACCACCATTGTATTACAGAACAATAAAATGAGAAAGTGAAAAGCCTGTTGACGAAGAACAGTAAAACTACCAGTGTATCGCAGATATCAAAGTAAAACTAGCACGTTGTCAGTAAGTGAAGTAAAGTAAACATAATTATTGTACCTGTGGTTTGCCGAAGTAGTGGGTGGACACGGGTGGTAGAGCCTGAAAAATATACATATTGCAATGAACGACAAGCTTGTCGGCAACCATTGTTATCGATACGGACGCGGAAAATTGTCAACGGTACCTGGTCACGCCAGAAAGTGCAGATTGACTTTGTTGGTGCTTTGGCTGTCAACCGACAAAGGTCAATCTTTTCATGTTCAATTACTGACGATAATTCTTCATCATATCGGTAACAATGATTGCTGTTCTTTGTCGAATTCGACACAATATCATGCTATTTTCGAGCTCTACCGTGTCCTACTTCGGCACGACTTTCCCCAGTACAACTACCATCGATTTACTGCTCCTGCGATAACAATTTACTTGTTATCTGCGACTGCGCAATTTTACTGTTCTTCGTCAACGAGCTTTACTTTTCTTCATTTTATTGTTGCAACAATACAATAATTAATTGTCACGTATATTTAAAGTATTGCCGATGTGACTGTCTTCGCGCTTTCACTTCACTCTTACTCTGAATGCTCGTACTATCCGCTAACAGTTTGGAGTAATGTTCATTAACGGCTCGTAACTATTCATGCTATGTCTGATTCGATATCCGGCTGCCTATGGCTATGCAACGACATCATCTTCTGTCACGTATTGATAACAGTGGTTCTGATGGTGCGCTTATTCAGCATGCATTTCCCCAAAACTGGCTTAACGCCGACGCCGCTATAAACTGAAGGCAATGCTGCTATGATCGTCATCTCGAGGACCTACGAAACATGGTCACCGTAGATATTACAGAGATTCTGCTGGCTGACCGGTCTCGTGCTTGAACTAACGGTGGCGATATTGTCTCGTTTCATGAATTTTACCGAATTTTCATTGCCCCGGAAAACTGTGCGGCTGACACTAAACGACTGTTAAGTCGCATTGATCAATCGTCGTCGCCGACAGTGCACGGCTTGTGTTTGGTTATAACAAATGGACCTGCGTAGTCTGCGCCATGCCAATATATAACACCGTTCGTTCAGCACAAAATTATGAATACTGACACGGCAAAAGGCTGTGCGATAGATTGTGTCGGCACGAATACAGACTGACCAACTGTTTTAGCACGATAACGCGGCATTGTCATCTTTGTTTTTGCTGTGACTCTTGTGCTATATGCTGCCCTTGTCGACGCACCGTCTTTGAACATTACGGCTGCTATGATGTTGAAGTGTCCAGCAACATACGGCGCCTTGACTGATGCATCTGTCTTTGGCAAGCCAACTTTGCAATGACTCAAATGCTTATGCAAATGATCACTTCTCCATAATGTCCGGGCGGAAGCTGGTAGACGGGCCTATATTGTCACAAAGCTATTAACAAGCGTATGACCGGCAACTGTGCCGCCTTTAGTCGAGGCAGACCAGCATCAACAGGTGACAGGCATGAATACGGTTTTATATGATGGGTACTGGTGCAGGGAATTTCAACACCTTCTGTGCAACCTTTCTTCTTTGAACATCCCAAACCTCCGCTGAATAGTGACGGAGAATGAGGATAATTCTGACTGACTAGATGGTACTGAACGCAATAACCGGTTTGGTGAAGATCATGGCCGTATTATGCATGATGTGGACCGATTGATGAGAAGTAATAATGTGGCAATGATTTGAATCAATGCGTGGAAATAGTAATAATAAGGTTCCACCGACGCTCTAATATATGAAGGTGTCATATATCATCCCCTTGATTTCATAAGGTATTGACGTCTTCGATCGACGGTGAACAAAAGATATTGATGGTGGTGATTTCTGACCCCAGCTTTCTGGCATTTCATTAGCCGAATCGCATTGACAACTTACATGAGTTTTCTAAAGAGACGGAACATCTGCACCGAAGCAATGGCTGTGACTGGACTGTTCATGTACGTGATTCGTGGTTGGGACAAAATGTATGCTGTTGCATCACCGGAAGTGAATACTGAAATATACATGACGATGAAACATGACATTGACATAAATCTCGAGAGGTAACGATGGCGGAGATATTCATCTGTTGCGGTTGATGATTTCGCCTGTTGCGTTTATGACCGAATCGGCACGCGATACGGTTACTGTGAAGAATAACGATCATCCAACTGACGATAAGGATCGGAAGTTAACAAAATCATGGTGTTCGATGATAAGGCGAATAACGTTAAAATTGCTGTATATTCGTACGATGATCGTTGGTGACATATCTACGGCAAGGAACTATACGAGGATTGACTTTCCTTGGTTGCAATACCGCGATCGAACAGCAAACAGGCGCTGTTTTATCTTATCTATCTATGAGAGTGACTTAAATATTATCTTTTCTTGGTACTATCGTAGTGATAACATACTTCCGTTAAATTATCGAAAGCAAATGTCTTATGGTCATGTTTTCCCATGATTGAAGACATCGTATTTCAGGCCGAACATCGGCTTATACATATTTTGTACGATGCTGCTTCGTCAAGATATTCGCATGTCTCGGCCTTTATATAACGCATTACGGGCTTCAAAACCATTTTCAGTAACGATTATATTGGCACTTTTTAAAACGAACGAACTGCCATGACTGGCTTTCACCGGTTCATTGTGCACGTAACGAATGGCATTATTTGCTGTAATCACCATCGTATCTCGATGGCCGAAGACTCCGTCATAATTATTGAACGCCCATTTTATCATGCGCTCTGGCTTACAGATTGCGGTTGTAATAGGGTTATGTGCAATATCTTGATCGAAAATACTAAACCAGTAAAATGATTTTGGCCGACCACATGTGAAGTTGGACTTGTGTCGATGAACGGTTGAGTTGAGGTTAATCAAATATAATGCGTCATTAAACAAATATGTCGAAACCAACTGCCGACGACGTCGGGCTGGCTGGCGACGTCACTGGCCGATGTTGTGGCGCGACGATATAGAGGCTGTAACCAGTGTTGACGATATTCCGGTGGCGCAACGTCAGGGCTGGCGACCGAACTGGCTGGCTAACGTCTGGAGTTAACGGCTTGATGTTACAACGACATCACTGGGGAAACAACAACCGGTGTTACAACTGGCGGCGTCTCGAGCTGGCGCAACAGTGGTACAACTGGCGGCATTCTTTTCAACCGGTGTTAACGGCATTATTGTACGGCTGGCGTCGCGACCGAATGTTGCTGATGTAACAACCAGTGGCGTCGGGGCTAACGGCTTTAATATTCACAATGGCACGACGTCTGGGCACAACGACGAGTATTTTAACAACTGGCGTCTTAGTGTTACAACGTTTCTGAACCCGATAATCTGTTGGCACGACCGGTGTTGCAACAACGACGTCTTGGAACGACTTTATTATTTTAACGGCGTCGGGTAACCGATTAACAATGTTACGACAACAACGTCATGGCAACGGCGATATGGAGAATAACGACCGATGTTACAATATCGGGTATTACGGCGTCGCTGTTTGTTTCGGTATTTTATTTTATTACGTGTGACAGTGTGCGGCAAATGCTGGAACCGGTATTTGGCTAACGTCTGGGCTGGCCGGTAATTTTGGCAACGTCTGGAACAACAACCGATATTGGCGACTTTACATTTAACGTCATTGCGACCGATGTCGGGCTGGCAACCGGTAACGACCGATGCAACAACGACGAGATAATTAATGCGTCTGGTGGCGCCGGTGTTACGGCGCAACCGCGATAACGGGGCTGGCGACTGGTGTTACGGCTGGCGTCTGAACTGGCGACGATATTTATTGGCGGCGTCTCAGGGCTGGCTTTGGTGTTACGTTTTAACGGCGTCTGGAGGTACAACGACTTCAATGTTACGGCTGGCATCTTTCGAACAACGACCGATGTTACGGCTTTAACGACGTCATGATGTTACGGCTGGCAACGTCTGTTAACGACTTCGGCTGCAACGATATGGGCTGACTTACCTGTTTAACCTGACTTTTCGGGGCTGGCGCTTTAACCAGTGTTGACCACATCTGGAACGGCGACCGATCATTACAATGGCGCATCTGGAGGCGCAACGACCGGTTTCGGAACGACGCTGGCGTCATTAACGACTTCAGTATTTTAACAACAACGTCTGGTGCAACCGATGAGTTTTAACAACGCATCTTGAACTGGCTGGCATCTCGGAACAACGACCGATATTTTAATGGCGACGTCTGAAGACGCAACGACTTGTATTACTGGCACAACGACGTCGAACAACCGAATATTACAACTGGCGTCTGGAAATTTAACAACCAGTCGGTAACAACGTCTGGAAGGACGATATTTGGCTGACGACGTCTACGGAACAACCGAATATTTTATTGGCATCTTTCGGTAACAACCGAATGTTTACAACAACGGCGTCCCCATTTGGCACAACCGGTCGATTACCACAACATCACTGGAACGACCGATATTTAACAACTGGCATCTGGAACAACGTGGTTAACGTTCTTCCTGACATCTGTGAATATTTTGAACGTCGGTACAGTCGTACTGACGGCGTCTCAATTGGCTTTAACCAGTCGTTAACGGCGGAACTGTACAACATCTGAACTGGCGACTGGTGTTACAACAGCGTCTGGAGACGCTGAATAATGCAACAACAACGTCGGAACAACCGATGAGTTCTCCATCTGGAATTTTGGCGACTGGTGTTACGACAACCGTCTTTGACCGGTGGCATCTGGAACAACCGGTATTTTAACGATCGGGTAACAACCGGTGTTAACAACGTCTGGAATTGGCGGTTGAAATATTTTAACGACGTCTGAGCAACAACCGAATGTTTCGGCTGGCATCTTTCGGAACAACAACCGGTCGACAACGATCTTCCCGATGTTTAACAACGTCTGGAGGGCTGTTTTGACCGGTATTTTAACGACGTCTGTTTTAACGACCGGTGTTACGGCTTACAACATCGTAACCGATATTCGACGTCTGGAGATAACAACCGAATGATTTTAACAACAACGTCTGGAAACAACGACGATATTTGCGATATGGTTAACGACCGATCGACATACCAACCTGGCGTCTGGAACGGTGACACGGCTGGCATCGCGGAACAACAACCAGTGGCACAATACGACACTGGAACAACAACCGATGTTCTGGAACAACCAGTGTTTGTCGACGTCTTAACCAGTGTTAATGGAACAACAACCGGTGTTGCTGGCGACATCTCGTTTCTTTCCGGTGATTTTAACGACATCTGTTAACCGATGTTGCGACGTCATAATTTAACGGCCGATGTTTACGACGGCGTCAAAGGAATTGAATAATGCAACAGCGAAAATACGGTATTATGCTGCTGTACGACGATATCCGCGTGTTTTTAACGGCCCGACAATATACGAGCGCTGGAAGAACAGACGTAAGATTGACTCGGAGAAATCTTCGATTATCGAAATTTTCAATAATGAACAACTTTATATCGGCAACTGGCTGACAACCGGCAATGGCGTCGTGTTTTAACGACAACGCTAACCGGTGGAACAACTTCGAGGAACTTTACAACCGGTGTTTGCAACCAGCGATATTACAATTATCTTCATTTGTATCGCAAACTATAGTTTGAAAATGAATTAATGATTGACTGTTCTCAAGTTGACAAAGAAATGAATGATGATAAATAAAGGGGGTATATTGTTTGATTATGTTAACCATGTCATCTTATACTGTTTCTTTATGATGTTGATGAGGATGACGATTGATTTATTGACGACCTCTTTCTTATCACTGGATGGTGGTTTTATTTCGTACGAGCGCCTGCCAGTATTAACTGACCGTTGAAGCACCGTAATGAAGCGTCTTCTTATCGACGAATTGAAATGACAGGAAATGTCCTGCGTAAACTAACTTCGGCGCATTATACAACGAATTGAAGACGTTTAAATTTACGTTGTGACTGCGCTAACGTAAAGGAACGACATCAACGTCAACCTACTACGAATGCATCCGGTGTTGAAAGGATGTTTTGAAATAACTGGGAATGTTTTCGACATTTGCGTTTCTGAAACAGCGGTAAGATCGTTCTATGCTGACGACCGACTTTGCGATAATCTTCGGCCCTTCACAGCGCTTTTGATGACTATCGAAAACATATGGTGCTCAGTGTGATGAAACGGACTTCAATACATATAATTGGGGTTTGACAATGCTACGAAATCGTCAAATCTGGCAAACACGAACGTTTATTTCAAACATGACATGATGCATCGATCAATGTCCCCATTATAAAAACGTCTGGTTGTTTGATTGAATAACTTATACGGCCAATCTAGGCTAACGTTCGGCTCACAGATCGTATTGCGGACTTGTTGTTGGATATTGTTTGGTGTAGAGACCGTGATCGACTCTCTTCTTCAGGGCGCTTGTCTTCGGCGTTGTTTCAACGAGAGTACCGGATGTTTTCGAACGGCAATGACTGGCGACTACCAAAACGGCAACGTTACGTCCACGGGTATTTGGCAAATGAAAACTCGTCGCACAAAGTGACTTGCTCCATTGTGGCTTTGAACTGACGGCGTCATTCACCTCGCTTTTTGAAGGAAATGTCCGGTGTCGACACCGGCGAAGAAGAAGGTATGCAATGATGACAAAACTTCGTGTTCAGGCCCACGCGTCCCCTCACTCGTTTGTGGTGGGCTATGTTTTCAGAAAAAGGCGGCATAATGTTCGACAATTTCTGTGTTAACTGTAAAGGTATGTTGTCGTTGCTAGTCGGCGAATGCAAACTGACGCACAAGCTGTACAGGCTGATAATTGAAAGGCAATTACTCGGGCTATTCGATATACTTCAGTGATTAGCGGCAATATTGAGTTGAAATGGTAATTTATTGCTATGGCTTTGTTTGCGGTGGAAGGCGTGGGCTCAGTGCGGCATTTATCTGAGCCTGTCACGAAATTCTGGTTTTGAACCAACCTGTATTTCTGCTGTCGAGGTAGAACAACTTGTCATTGATTTCGAAGGTCTGCGCTGTCAATCTGTGACTGAATATGACGGACGGGTTGCGCTGCTGTATTCCGTGACTTCTTCAAACATCTGTAAAAACGTAAGGGCAAAAGGCTGAAATAAAATATTCCGGCGTATCGCGGCGTACCAGAAGCAGGCTTCGCACATTGTACGGCATATTAACCCGAACGGTATTTAGCACAATAACTGAGCTACCCACCGCCACAATCATGTGTTCCGAGTGGTAGATGGTGATGCTATGAAGCTTGCTTAGCGTGACAGATGATTTGTCGGCCTCAATATTGAGCGTCGTGGCTGTTGGCGGTTTGTGGCTTTGTCGCGATACGCTTTCGAGAACATCATCACCACGGCGGCGGTGAAGTCGTGCTGAATCTGGATCTTCTTAAATATTAACGCCATAAGCTTTGGGACTTCTTCAAGCCTAATAATGTTTGCCAAAGGACTGCGTAGTGCGATGGCGTAAAGGCATGTGGGGCGTTGATGCTATACTACTGCTTGTTTTGTCTGTATTGTCTTTGTGCTATGGGCAAACTTCGCTGGCTCGGTGTTGTCGCCTTGATACTGCCATGTCGACTTTGGTGACTAATGACATCTTTGCGTTATTGATCATTTGAACGTATCTTACGCTTTTGTTCTTGTTTATTCCGACGGTGTTGACCGAAATATGCCGGTTAACGCGTTTTTAGATGACATGTTGCACGGTCATCGTCACCGTGATGCGGCGACATTACTGCTGACCATGTCGGCTTTAGCTGAGGACAATCTTCGGCATTGACAACCGGCGATGACGAACGCGTTAGTGTCGACGATATTGGTCAACGGCAATCGGGTGGCCTCGGTAATGCTCTGTACTTGCTGCCGCTGCTGCCAACTTTAGCTATAATCGTCACCGTCATCTGCCACTATTCTACCGTACTACCATTTCTCTGATTACTACCCTACTACCCTTTACTGCTATACTGCTACCGCTACTGCTACTACCTGCCTACTACCGCCTTACGCTACTCTACTACTACTACTGCTACTGCTACTACGGCCTCTTTCGAACTTCCTGCGAACAACAAACTTTGGTTGCTTCGCGTATTACAAATCTATCGCTTTGAGCGTGGAAAAGTTGTGCAGACATAACGTTATTCGGCGTGTTAATGAAACCAGGATTGATATGAAATATGCCGGCTGTTGGTTGTGTAATCGTGGTATGAGGAGTTGGTATCGCGTCTGTTCGATTCTGAAGACAAAACGTTGCGGACGGACTGGGCTTTCGTATCATCAAAAGGCGCTTCAGTGGTCGCCGGCAGAGGTTACTACGGTCGATATAAGGCGTTGGTTTGAAGGCGCCAGTGGCACATGTTACCGCTGAATTTTCATGATGATAATCGGGCTTGTCTCAATAGCTCGTCGCGAATCGATGGACAATGCTGAAACAAACGCTCATTTGAACATGTTTTGCGGAACGTTGGGAAGTAGTATGTTGATCACAGCTTTGGTCTGGCTTTCCACCGAGCATGTTTGAATTCTGTCTAAGGAGGACGATATTTAATGAGGACCGACCGAATAATTGATTTGAATGAAAGCTGGATATTACTGGTTGCAACTGCTGGGCTGAAAGTAATGGAAAATGTTAACGTTTGTTTCGATTTTGGTCTGACATCTCTAAAGCGACTGTTGATTCTTCGACGTTTCACGATGTCTCGTTAGTTCGGAAGCCATTTCACGGCCTCATATGCCGCCAATGCGCACGGCCGGTCTGGCGGCATATATAAACTTGGTGACGGTGTGTTTGAGAGGAGACAAAGGTTTAACAATGGCGCGTAGGCTGGAGGCTGTTGTAACAGCGGAAGTACGTATTGCAGATGTCTTGCGTATGGCGTGATGAAGTGTTTGTTTCAGAACTGACGTATGACCGTCGGAACAATACGTCGTTGGCCATCGGTGGCCATCCGGTGCAGCCATCCTGGCGGGTAGAAGTCGTAATGCTGGTATGTGTTGTGGTTCGGTAATGAAGATGTTTGTTGGCGTCGGTTTACGGTGTTTGTACTGTTTGTACTTGGTGAGGCGCGCATCGGTTTCGTACTGTTGGTTAACAAAAGAGCAGATGTGATTGTATTCTCCGGATTCGAGATGTTATGCGGGATTCTGTGTGCGTAGCGTGTCGGTGGTAGTGGTTTTAACGAACGGTAAAGATGAGGATACAACCTAGCAATAATACTACTAAGAAGAAGTGCGGTATATTATCGACATCATTACAGGAACAACTCAATGTGAACAAAACGATCTGATGAAGAACAAATCCGCAATCGAAAATGGCGGCGACCTAATCGGAAAGCTACGGATGGTGACCGGTAAGGTCATCGGTATTAATCATGATATACTGAAGAACTCACCAACCCTCGAATATAATCTAAAGAAATCATTAACTGAATGAATGATCGGCGATGAAGCTGATTTTCTGTAAAACTTCGTAGATAGATGATGATATCTGATGATGATGCGGTTTAGAACCGGCTAATGAAATGCTTTCGGCTGAAGAAATTAACAACCAATGAAGATTTGTTCCTACCGGTTATTGTGCTGAAACGATGTTCAGTGAAGATGATAAATCGACTGTTTGATATAACGAATTGACTGAGTTCCTGTCATCTTTCGACTGATGGTACCATCTTGACGACAAAGATACTTACGATGACTTTACACGATCAATGGGACACCGGTTACACCGATAGCATCTCACTAACAATATACGGTCCCATGAATACAAATCCGGTGAACGACAACCCTTCGGCTGGAAAGAGATGAACCTGGTCAAAGATTGATGAACTGTCATTTAGTGATTAACTATAACTTTATGAAGCCAATGTTTGATCGAGTCGCACAGTACGAACACGAACTTACGGTACCGCTACGCGACGATTATCGCTGTTAATGTAACTCTTCGCTAACTCAATAACCGAAGGAATGGATGTAAATGCGTTATATTCTTGACCGTTATTCGTCTATTCTTTCTCGTTTATACGCTATGCGGAAAGCATTCAATTGCGGGATTTCCGTGATCGGTATCGGCGATTCTGCCGGCTTAATACTGAGTAACGACTTCGAACAATACCATTTAACGAACGAATTATGCATATGTTGCTGCTTATTTGAAGGATACCTGTATTCATCAAGTTATCTACCACGATGATGAAGCTGGCAATCTGATTGAACAAATCTTTTTTTGTGGTAAACAATTCGTGGCTCAAAGATCGCTCGAAGACACATTCGAAATTTCTTCGAAAATCATTGCCGGTGTACGGATTTTAACCTGACGTTATCAGTTCTTTTGTTTGTTATTCAGGCTGAAGCGTTTGATGAAACTCGAAGGTATCGGTTGTTTGATGATTGATTGAAGGCCCCTGTTGATAAATATCACGGGATCTGACCAGATACCTCTTACTATTGTTTCGATAGGGGCGACGGTCGGTGTAACAACGGCTATTTAACCGTCGACACGGCCTACGTCGTACGGCATCTGTTACAACCGCATCGGTGGCTTCACAACGAATGGCATGTGCTTGGTATATGACCCGTGATTTCAATAATAAAGGTGTTTGTTATCGATTTACAATGACTGGCTATGCTGCAATGCTTAATTATTTCTTCGTTCCGCGTTGATGTAAATGTGATGTATTCTCCGATTCGGTATTGACTTCGACATGCGATTCTGTATATTGCGTATCGTATCGATGACTTTAATGATAAGTTTTTCGCTGTTTTCTTTGAAATGTTCCCCAACTGCTTAATACTGCCAAACTGACCGCTGATTCGCTATGAACGTCATTGAACGATCCATCAATGAACAAGCGATCTGATGGTGAACCATCACCGCCATCACCGTCAGCGACCTGATATTCTGCTGGTTGCCCTTTGTTATTATGCATCGGGAACGATCTTCGCTTCTGTCTGGTACCAACCCTCCGGTATGTCTAAAGAAATACTGATAGCTGAATCAACGTGCTAAACCCCATTCGATATGGTGCTCATGGGATCGAATGATGATGATAATCTACGATGAGCAGTTTAAATTGTCAATGCTGAAATGCTCAATGAAGAAACAACAATACAATGAATTGTTCCTTACCGATTGACGCTGAAGAAGGCGATGTTCGAAATTCTTCGAAGGTATCTTTGTTTGAATAACGAATGACTGTTTCAGGCTGATAGTTATCTTGTTGATAACGATGTTATATGACGGAATACCGGTTGATACGCACAACGTTGAACTTTTCGTTAAAACGTGTGTCGACCGATTACCGAAGTACAATCCGGTGACGATAACCGCGCCGGCGAACAATCGAACTGATATCGTTAATGATTCTTCTCTTTTAATGATCAGTGTTTGATCGGAAGTCGCTGCAATTCCGCGAACGAGCGAACATATACGTATACGCGTGATTTTCAATATGTATGTCTTTCTTTCTGGAAGTGGATATGGAAATCCGTTTATATTCGCTGACGCGGTATTCTATGGATTTTCGATTTGTTTCGCTTTTTCTTTGCGTTGATCCGTGTTTGCTAATGCGCTGTCTGGAAGCTGTGAAGCTGTTTTGTTGGGTTCGATCGATGATCGTGCATTCTTTGTGCCGGCAACTGCTGACTGAAAATTGTCGTATCCGGCGGCCGGGCAAAGATGCTGCGCCGCGCGTTGCCTGTAATTCGCCGGAATTTGTTTCTGCGACAGAAGTGTATCTTTTTGTGGTAATTCGGTGCTCAAAATTTTCGCTCAGAAAATTGCATTTCGAAATTTCTTCGAAAGCATCGGTGACTGGTGTACGCTTGAACGCTTCCTGGCGTTCAGTTCTTTTGTTTATTATTCAAAGGCTTCAGAAAGGCTGTTACGTGTTTGATGAGCTTCGAAGAACGATAAGTGACGATGACCAGTTGCCCATCTTTGTTGATAAAGCTCTGTTAGTGCTGCTAATACTATTGTTTCCATTAGAGAACGACAATGGTTAACAACGGCATGCGGCAACAACCGCATCGGCTGTGCATCCGGCACTACCCATCCCGTTTATTCACATCTTATTGGCAACACAACGGTGAAATCGTAATAGCAGTATATGTTATGGACCGATAATAAAACTGTTTGGTATGTCATTTTGGCTATGCGTACTTAGTGACGCACGTATTGCTTTAAGTAGTGTGATCCCGCCATTCATTCGAGCTGACCAGCTCTCGACGATACATTCTAATATTACGCTGCTCTCCGGCTTTAATGAGCAGTTTTGCTGTTTTATGAAAATGACCTACATTGCTACTGAAAGTACATGACCTTGACCATATGATATTACGAGAACGTCAACCGATCTGACTGAACACAGTGAACCCATCGCCACCATATCACCGGTCGAAGCAATGACTACCTTTGAATCGGACGCCATTGTTGACTCGGCGAATGCATCGAAGCGATAACTGCTTCTGGCTCACCAACCCTCGGGCGTATTCAAAAATCACGGCTTCGAATGAGCGTGCCAAGCCGATTTTCGATGAGCAAGCTTCGTGAATGAATGATATTATCTACGATGACTGAGCAGTTTAAATTGGCTGGCCAATGCGAAATAACCGGCTGAAAGAAATGTAACCGCAATTGTTCGCCTGCAGCGCTGAATTCCAGTGAAGGTAATAATGTTTCGTTTGAACTCTTTAGTACTGATTCCTGTCAGTATCTTCCAGAGCTGAACAGGAACATGGGATGAATAGCGCGATATTACACCCGTCAGGACGCGGTGCCTCAAAACGATACGGTACGTAAAGGCGTGCTGCTCTTCTTTGTGCCAGTTACGCATGCAAAATCATTGACGTGGCGTTAGCGAACTGGATTTGTTCGAGACTTCAAAAGGCATGTTGCGTCCCGCTATCGATGAGAACTCAAAGATCGTCGTCGACGACCGGTAGAGTCAACATCTTCGAGGAAAATACGGGAGAAGGGCATTTCGATGGTTGACGGTATCGGGCGCCTGCGTTATAAGATCACTGGTGAGCGTAACAGTTTCAAATGTTTGAAGACATTAGCGGGAGCAATCTTTGATCTGGACGCACGCCGCGCATCAACGGCGTGTTTGCTTTCAATTCATTAGGTATGTTTAAAACCATATTCGTCGTTCGGCGATGCCTCGAACGCTACTCTTTTCGGTTAGCGGGCTTTCCTGTTTGTTAACCGAATGGTTGAATCGACGTTCCTGTTCGAATATTTCTGCGCCAGTACGGCGCAACGTCTCGAACGGCGAAAGGCCTTGGTCGTTAGCGACCGTCTTTCCGTTCTTTGCATGATACCTGTTCGTATCGGTGCTTCGGGGAGCATGATGATGATGTTTTATTTTTGTCGAACAACTACATATGGAACAACTGAATTGAGTTTAACAACATCTGGAACATTTTGTTCACGGCATTGGTGACTACCGGCAGTACCGTGACGGTGGCAGCGGCAGGTGGAGATTAACCGCAACAGAATATTATACGTCGGGAACAGCTGGCTTTCCACCAGAGATCGGAACAACGGTGGTTTTCTTTGTCCAGTGAACCAAGCAACCGCGTCTGGATAACCGTACTGGCTCACATCCGGCACAAACACCGTCGCAACGAATTGAAATCGTCGCTGGTATATGTTTATTATTCATCAGAATGTTTGGCACTGATGCGGGGCCCTTTACGTATAACGATGATCGACATTTTGCCTCGTTTCTTCTTTGGTTAATATTTGCTTCAAATACAGCTATTCTCGGCACCGAAATATCGCTGTTTACAATGCTGTTATCGACGATTGTATATCATAGCATAAATATATCTCGATAATGGGTGTTTCAAAATGAGACCTACAGTATTAACAGAAGAAGTTGTGATTGCTGACCATGAACGTCATTGCAGGGAGCGACTCCGTATTTAATGATGGTCTGGTGTCTGCCGGCATCGCGGTCGAAGATAACCGTGTTCCCTATCGGAAACCGGATGGTTTGCCACTGAACGAACTCGTGAAGTGCGGGCTGATCTTCACTTCTGTGCTGATCGAAAGTGCAGCTGAATAATCGACGTGCCATTTTCGTGATAAAACTCGTGAATAGATGATATTGATCTACGGTGATGACGGTTGAAGACAACTGTGGCATGCAGAAAGAAAATGTAACGTGAAACCATTTGATTGTGCTGAAGCGATGTTCGAAGTGGTGCTGGGTGACTGGGTTCCCTGTCAAATGGAGCTGATGGATTATCTTGTTGACTAAGGACTGCCGCGATATGGCTTTACGCGTCAATGGGACACCGGACGTTACCTCCTTGAACTTTCGTGTCTTCACTAACGGTACTGAAATCAGGCGATGACCATCCTGAAAGATTGGAAACGCTCCAGATTATTGGTACTGTCGTTTAATATTTATGGCTCGTGGCGATCCGTCCGATGGTTAACGTCCGTTTACAGCGATTCAGGAACGATTGTTGATATCGTGGGAACATTCGCGGAGATGTCGGACTGCGATGCGCGAACACTTACCACCCACATCTACTTACATCGACCGGTGCGCTGGAGCAATAGCAAAACTATTCGTTCATTCGGCGATATGATGACGCTCTGCGCTGCTCGCTTTTCGAATTGGCGAACTGCTAACGGCCAGTAATTGTTTTCGGTATTGTTCACGGCGCAGCTCGATAATGAAAACTGCATGAAGTCACGTCTGGGACAACAGAAAATGTGGTCGTCGCAAAACGTGCATGCAATGGTGATTTTTTATGTTCGCTGAGCTATCGGTTTGCTAGAATATCGTAGTCTCTGTTTTTGATGACCAAATTGCAGCTGGCTGAATGAACAATACGTCTTCAACTGGTGGAACGGCTACTACCGGCGGTAACAACGTGACACTGGTGAACGGCACGACAGTGTTGCCTACCCGTCGAACGGCAATACAAGTCGTTTCTTCGAACAGTTTCTTCGACAATCGATCTGTTGCGATATATTTCGATGAAATTGACCAGCAAATTGATTGACATGTTGCGAAAATGAAATAAGCAGTTGAAACAATTGACTGATATGCATTGACTACCAAATATTGCGATAAACGTAGCTACGAGTACGAAAAGATGACGTACTGGCCGGTAATCGAATGATACTGTAGCCAAAGACTCGGTTAATCCGAGTGGTGAAGAGTCGTGGTGTTTTATTGGTGAAGATTCTGCGTCTGGAAGGGCGCTTCGTTCTTTCAAACAAAGGTCGGCATACAATCATTTTGTAATACGTCATCTGCTGAACTGCGCAACTGTCGGTTTTATGAATACCGCCTTCGGTTCTGACAATCGTTTGTATGTTGCGATGGAAATGAGTTCCGGTGATTTCATCGATGGGGCGGTGCAACCGTGATCTGCCCTCGGATGATCTGATGTGATCGAAATCGGGAATGAAAGGCAGATTCACGGCCGATTTAATGGCGTAGACCGGGCCAGATGCTGACTGAGCATTTTATTGCGAACATTGGTACGTTTATGATAAATGTTCTTTGACGGCGTGGTCGGTAGGATTCGGAGATAACGATGCGGCTATTGTTCTCGACGGTTTGGTACTCTGATCTTCTTGGCGCGTATTCGTTGGGTTGGCGCATCTTCGAAGTCGAATTCTTGACTTTTGCATATTGAAGAACTGATCGAAAACGATGATCGCTGCGATAATGACGCTGATCTTGTGGTGCGTCCGAAATCGAACAAATGTGATCGTAGATTTAACGGACTGTTATTACCTAATCGGTCGGATATGGCGTTGACAAACTGCATTCAATCTCGAAACGTATTGATGACTCGATCTTTATTCAACGTCTCGGTATAATAACGTTCCTCGATATACGACAGACTTATCTGGGCGCTAACCGACACTGCGATCTTAAGTGCTGGTTTTGAATTGTTGGATGACGGAACTGCGCGTGGGACTATTTCGTGACGTACGTCTTAACTAACTCAAACGATAAAGTTTCAACACGCCGTGAAACAGAATATCATACGAATGTATGCGATGAAAGGTGCGGAATTAATAATGAATAACGGTGATGACATGCGTTCGAAGATTAGATCGACAGACGATTCTGGAAGCGATATATGACTTTGATCAGATTACCCACAAAGTAGACGACGCAATAACGGTGAACGATTAACGGTAAAGTATGCGCACCGGCAAAGTGAAACCGAAGCTTCGTTCATTTTTGTGATGATTCTTGTCTTCGACATCTATAGAAATCGACGTCAACTTAATGACATCGAAGCTGCAACAGATACCAGATCGAGATCGGCAGATCGGCTGAAGCGTAACAATTTCGCGCTGTCGTCATCCTACTGATAACGTTGCTGAACGATGTACCAAGCGGTAACGTTGAACGTTAAACTGAAACCATATATGTTCGTTACTGTTGCTCCGTTTTGTGTTCATCATACTCCGACTCTTATCAACCCTGCAAGCGTGATCTGACGTTTGGTTCACCAATAGACGAACAATCGTGACATTTCCGATGACGAAGATACAACGTTCTTCGAAGGTAACACATGTATTCTTTGAATTTGTATGTTATCGTTTTCTTTCACCGGACTGAACAATGCAACATGCCGGAATCACAATTATTTTTACTAATATCTAAACAAGAACAAGTAATGAAACGGAACGACCTCCTATCGATATCTTAATGTCGCTGATAGTTTGAAATATTGGATGGCATATCGATGCGATATCATTACGCTTGTTATAAATACCCGCTGCGCGATATTGTGCGTTATGAACGCAGCTTAGATGCCGTCGCCATTTTATGATCTTCATTTTCGTGAACTAAATCAAACCCAATCACGCCCGTGCAAAGGTGAGGGAGAAAGCGCATTTGCCGAAACAGATGGCAATGATAGCTTTCTTAATGAGGAACTGGGATCAATGGGAACAATTGCGGCTCGACATTTGCTGGGCAGTATTTTGCGGAAGCTGGGCCCGGTAGTGGCGAAGCTTTATACCATTTGCAGCTAAGTTTAGAACTATCGCGCAAAGCGATGGCACGGTTGTTAGTGGAAACAATTGTCGTAGCGACTTCTGAGATGTCTTAAGCTCGTTGGCTGATGGCTTTCTGGTTTTGGTCGCCAGGTGGCGACATTAATCGATTATGATGCTGTTACAGCTTCATGACTGTTTCATTATGATGTTATTGTGGTGTTTGTTTGGTATGATCGCTATGTCACGTCTTTCGAAACTAAGTGACCATCAATGGCTTTGATCGAAACTTTTACGTTGTCGGCGACGTCATTGTATGGAAGACTGTGGTGACTGTGATGGTTTATATTTTACTAACATAACGCAGGGACGTGCGTGCGGTATTGGCAGCTTATCGAAATTCGTTACGTTAATGGTGACCAGACTTGTGCGTATAGATAGTGCCGTCTGTTGCAAAATGGCTGACGAAACGGTGTGCGATGTAAACGGTCGTCTGTCGCGAGTATTTTATTTTGAGATGAAGAAGGCGACGCTTCGCCAACTGTATGGAGATTTCGGTAATCAGTCAACCGATTTGTCATTTTACACTGTTATTGATCGCTCTGTCATTGTGCTGGCTGTACTGTCATCGTTGAACGATGTTCCAATGAACATAACTTGTTTCTGCAATTTCATTGACCAACGTATATTTACGATAACAAACGGCCGGGCGAAATAGTGAACGTGAAGAATCCAGTGTTTTACGGTACCAGCTTGGAAGGAGGAACGAAGAATGGTTTTGTTTTGAATGGAAACCGTTAAACGCTTCGTTCAGGGCAGAACAGAAAGTATGGTTCCCATCAGATACGCAATAGAAGTGTGCAAACGTAAATACGCTTTGGCGGCAAAAAGTGCTCCACGCTCTTGCCCGAAGGGTACTGAAACCCGGCTTAATAGTTTGCGTTTTGGAACACCGGTGGAGGCTGGCCGGTACAACAACCCGATGACGCAACAACTGGTGTTACGGCAACTGAACGACCCGGTGACAACTACGGCTGGTGGTACGGCGGCCGTACGACACGACTTTGGTACGGCAACCGGTGACAACACAGTGTTGCAACCGGTGGCTGGCGGTGTTTTAACGGTGTGCAACAACTTAGTGTGCAACAACCAGTGACAGTAACTACAACTAGTGCTGGTAACCGGCACGGCTTTGCTGGTGTGCAACGGCAGTGGCGATGTTTTGATGGCTTTAACGGCAGTGGTACGGCAACCGACATCAACAACAGTGGTTAACACGAAATGACGGCAACCGGTGTTACGGCGACCGGTAACGACGGCTAACCCGATGACGCAACCGCAACCGATAACAACAACAGATGAACTGTTCTGGTGACGACCGGTGGCTTTAACTTGCAACTGATGATTTTTAACAACCGATGACACATCCACAACTGACGACGGTGATGTTACAACAACCGGTAACGGCAAAGATGAACGGCAGTGACGGCAAACTGGTGTTGCAACAACCGGTATTTAACAGCAGTGTTCGAACTGGCTTTAACTACCCCAGATGGTAAGAACAATCGGTGGCATTGTTGATGATGACTACAACTGATGGATATAATAACCTGACTGGCAGTACGGCGACAGAATGACTTTTAGTACGCAACGGTGTTTAACGACGGCTTTTGAAGTACGGCTTCAATTGGTGCAACCGATATTTTATTGCAACGATGTTGCAACGACGCCGGTGGCTTTTAACCACAACAGACGCAACAGTAGTGCTTTTAACTGAAGGTAACAGTGGTGCAACGCGGTGACAACCACAACCGGTGTTAACAACGGGGTGAACTGCAACAGCTGGTGCTTTTAACTGGCTGAAATTGACCGATATTTTGGCTTTACTGGCCAGTGTTGGCAGTGTTTTAACAACTTTAGTGTTGCAACAGTGGCTTTGGTCAACCGATGACGTGTTACTGACAACCGGTAACCCGCAACTGGTGTTGCGGCGACGATGGCACGGCTTTACAACTGGTGAGGACGGCAACCGGTGGCACAACTGACTGTTGCAACGACAGTAACGAAGCACGGCCGGTATTGACATTAACGCAATGCAACTGGTGGTGCGGCTTCGTTATTTTAGTACAACTACGGCGACCGATATCACAACTGACAACGGTAACTGAAGCCGGTGGCGGCTTAGTGACGCAACACAACTGATAGAGCACGGCGACCATTAACACAACCGACCCGGTAACTACAACCCGGTGACACGGCTGGCGGTGTACGGCGGCTTAATTGACGCAACGGCAAATTGACGGCAGTGGCACAGCTGATGATACGGCTGGCAGTGTTACAACGGCGAATGACACGGCTGACCGATGACTGGCTGGTGACGCAACGGCAGTAACGGCTTTACGGCTTGAATTAACCGATGGCAAGGCGGCTGGTACTGGCAACCGGTGACTTTGCTACAACTGGTGGTACGGCAACCGGTATTATTGACAATTTTAACGACGAATGACAACTACGACCATTGTTTTTAACGTTACGGTAACGTACCGGTGGAACGGCAACCGATGACGCAACCACAACTGATGACCGTTTAACCGCCGGCGAACTGGCTTTAACGAGAATGGCCGGTGGTGACGACTGACCGCTGGTACGGCAACGGTGACACGGCGCAACTGGTGTGGTGTTTTGGCGTAACCCGATGACGCCGGTGGCACATCTACGGCTGGTGTTGCAATGAGGCACCTTCCACAACTAGTGTTGCAACGACCGATGGCACAACGTATTGATTTTGACATTTGAAGTAACGCAACTACTGCCGGTGTTTGGCGACCAGTAACGGCAACTGAATTAACGACCGGTGAACTGTGTTGCAACAACCGGTGTGCTGGCTACGGCAAGCGATTTTGGCATTGAACGGCTACAACTGGTGTACGACGACCGGTGGCACAGCTACAACTGAATGACGCAACGGCGACGGCAACTACGCTGAACGGCGGTAACAACTGGTCGATGCCAGTGGCTGTGCAACTTTAATTAGACTTGGCAACCGGTGGCGCAACTACAGCAGTGTTACGGCAACCGGTGTTTTGGCTATGCAACATTTTCGAATTTAACCGGCTCAACCGGAACGCACGGCTGCGTAGTGGAACTGGCTGACAGTGGAGACGATTAACGCGACTACAACTGGTAATTTTTAACGACCGGTAACTTTATTTAGTGGCGCAACGGCAAAGTGGCGCAGCTACAACTGGTGGTACGGCAACCGGTCTGGCTGGCTAATTGACCGGTGTTTAACTTTAACTGGTGTTACGGCAACCGGTAACGCCAGTGTTACGATGAGAACGCAACAACTGATGGTACGGCGGCGATGACGGCTTTACAATGATATTTTTAACAACGGTGACAACTTCGAATGTTTTGACAACCGATGACAATACAGTATTTTGGCAACCGGTAACGCGGCAGTGGAACGGCACAACGAAATTAACGTACAACCGGTACAGCGATGTGCGATGACTTTCCCTGACACAACTGGTCACGACAGAACAACCGGTGAACAACGGGAAGTGACAGCAGTGTTTTAACGCATTAACTGGCAACGAGCAGTGACACCTTCAATTTTTAACAACCGGTAACAACTACGACGATGGTAACGAAAATGGCTTTTAACGGCACGGTAGATATGAGCGCAACGACCCGTGTACAACCAACTGAATGCGACCGATAACGCAACTGAACTGGTGTTGCAACAACGATGTTGAAACGACCCATTGGCACGGCTAACTGATGATAACAGAATGACTTTAACCACGAATATTTTGACCGATGACAACGGCGGTGTTACAACAACCGGTAACCGAATTAACCGGTCTGGCGTCGGTCTTACAACCGGTGGTTTAACTGACCGATGACTTTAACTACAACTGATGGTAACGACCGACATTACGGTAGTGGCTGGTGGTGCAACCGGTGTTAACAACTGGTGTTTTGGCAACCGGTGGCTAACTACGAATGTGCAACGCAACCGGTGGTGTTGATGGGGCGGCTGGTGACGGCACGACCGATGATTTTGGCGACGGTGTTCACGATTACGGCTAATTAACTACCCACGGCTGGTGATTTCTGCGACAATTATTCAACTGGCCGAATGGCGTGAGGGCTATTCAACCATTTTAACATTTTAATTATTTACTGGCGACGGTACGCGAAGCTGGTGGTGATACGGCAACCGGTTATTTTCGCGGCAACCGGTGTTTTAACTGGTGGAACGGCAACTGATATTTGGCTGTGCAACTTACAACAATTGATTTCGGCAACCGATGGCATCCCAGCTTCAGTGTTGCAACCGGTAACGCAACTGCCAACTGGTGTTTTTAATGACCGGTGGCACAACTGACTGGTGTTGCTCACGCCCGATGACTTTTAACTACGGCTTCGGTATTTTAACGACGTGTTTAACTGACTGATGATTTTAACCGATGTTACGGCAACTGATGATGACAACCGGTAACGGCACTGGTGTTTACGGCTGGCGGTAATGCAGCAACCGGCGGTACGTATCCGATATTTTAACCAGAACAACGTTAACAACGAAATTGGCGCAACAATGGTACGGCTTAACTGGTGTTATTACAACTTCAGACGCACCGGTACGGCTTTACCGGCCGGTGGAACAGGGCTGAAGTGTTTACGGCAACGGGTGTTGCAACCGGTGTTTGTACAACCGGTACTACAGTGCGTTTTAACGTTGTTTCATGATGTGTTTCGAGGTTTCGTCGTGTTTTATCGACGACGCTTTTTCTTGAGATCTAAACTATTGTTGATGCGGTGTTTTCGAAGATTTGACATGAGTGTTGAAGTCGGTGATAAAGGTAAAGGGTGGTATCGTCTGCGTCATAAACGGGCGAGCTTGCTCGCTGAACGAGCACTGTCGTTGATCTTACGAGATATCTGGCTTTATTGATAGATGCGTGTGTTGATATTTAATATTGGCACGTCAATATTTGTTAATTGAAGTGATTGATAGTTTTCTTCTTGCTGACGTGATGTCGTTTTGAGGACGAAGGCTTCGCTGGAAGTGAAGTATCGTGCGAGGGGATTGTACTATTCGTTGATGATAATGATGTTGAACCCCAACTTTTGTGAAACTGTCCAT